>NC_071536.1:3211939-3451939 GCF_026979565.1 Vidua chalybeata
GCAGCCTGGGTGAAAACCCCCGTTTCAGCCAAGGGTGACCCCCCTGCGCATCCCTGTATCCTTTAGGTACCGTTTGCTGGGAAAGCAGCAGCGCTGTGGCGGGGGGAGTTGCAGAGAGGTGCAAAATCTCTGTGTGCTCTTCAGCTGGAAGGGAGGAAAACCACATCAAGAAGTCTCTGAAAAGGAAAACAAATGATTCTGGTGATTCCCGGGCTGCTCACGTGGCTCAGCTGCAGATTTCAGTCTGGAAACTCTGTGGTGAAAGTATTTAGTGAAGCTGCTGTTGTGTGCAGCCTGTGATGGGTGCACCAAGGTGACAGTGAGGTTATTTTGGTTTTCTCCCTAACAGATTTGTGTATTTACTCAATATGTGCTTCTTCATGGGAAATCTGTTAGATTGCCCAGGCAGTGATTTTTTTTATCTTGAAGGTAATTCAATAAAATGTTTACTAGTCCCATGTAGCAAAAAATCCGTGTTTAACACACGTTGAAACCTGAACCAGCAGGATCACAGTGTGTTGTCTCCAAACCAATGCCAGGCACTTTTAACCTTGGTGTTACTTTTCCCCTGTTCTTATTTTAGCCTCAATCAACTGAAATAGCTGAAGGAAAAAATAATCCCGGGGGTGGAAGGAGAGTACATTTGCCTTTAGCACATTGCTGAGATCTGGAGTGTGGTGGCTGCTCCTTTCTCCCTGGCTTTGAGACCAAACCGACGTCTGTGGCATCCAGTGCTTTGTTGATGATTTAAAAATAACTCTGAAGCCGGCTCTAACGTTGGGTTAAGGTGTTGGGATGGCAGTGTTGGACACCACAATCCTCCCTGGGAAGGCAGGAGGGATGTGGCTGGTTCCCTTCAGCCCCTGGATTTGGGTGCACAGAATCCAGTGGGGATCCCTCCTTGCTTCCACCCTGCTCTTGTGAGCAGGGATTTGATGGTGGCCACGGCCAGAGATGATTTGAGCTCAGGGTGGGCAAAGTCAGGGTTGTACAGACATTGCCAGTGCCTGTCTGAAGCCTGTGGTTTGCCTCCATTAATTCAGTCAAGAAGAACTATTCTCCAAAAGACCCCGCTGTTCATCAAGGATATAATTATCTTTATAACTAACAGCTCACGGCACATTTTTCCCTCCCCTGATGTGCAGTCAGCCAGCAGTTGGGCTTTAGCATGCCTGGCTTGTTATTTCCTTTCTCCTTCCTCCCTTCTCGGCTGCTTTTGATTTTATTTTACCTAGTGAGTGAATTTTGGTGGGCAAATAAAAGTATTTGTCATTCTGTCCTCTGCAGAATCAAGTCTAGGGACATGTAAGAGAAGTTCCTGGAAATATGCTTGGCAGCCTCTGATGGATGACAAGGCTAAGACATAACTTGTGCTAAGACAAGTGGGAAACTGAGGCAAGGAGGGAAAGACCCTCATCCAGTTCCTTGAAGCAGCCTATTTCAGTGTGTTTAGTAGTTAATATTATTTAACAGCAATGCTTTATGGCAGAAAGCAGGGCTGCCCTGCACTGGGCTACACAGAACAAACCTTGATCTTGCATTTTCATTTCAGTCCCATATTCTGCATCTTACAGGAGCTGTTACATGGAGTCTTGCATAGATTGAAATTCAAATTATCTTTCCTTTGGGGATGGATTGGATGTTGTAGGTGCTTCATGAAATACTGGACTTTGAAAGAGGGGTGACACAGTGCAGTGGTACCTCTGAGCCCCCAAAAGCCCCAGACAGGCTTTGCTTTCAGGCAGCTGGCTCCTACCTCGCCTTCCAACTAATAATTCCCTGGCAGCTATTTTTAGGTAGTTTATTTTGTGCCCTCTTATAATGCTTGGAGTAGCTATAGAATGGCAACAAAAACTCAAGTATCCCCAATCCAGCAAAAAGTAAATGCCTTCACATCATCCAAGTACCAGCTTAAGGGATAAATCACTTCCTTCCTTTTCAGGCACAACAGGATTTGTGCCAAATTTAAAACCTGGGAGATCCTTTTGGGTCTCATGATGATGTTCAGCTGTATGCAAAATACCTCATTAATGCTGGCTGGGAAAAAAAGCAGCTTTCTCTTTATTTTGCTTAGTGTAATAAAATGAAGGGAATAACCATTCCAGGAGCAGGGATGAAGTCCCCCTTTGCTACACTGAGTTCATAAATGAGATTAAAGGCCTTTAGCTTGTGGGTGCACTTCCCCTTAATATGAAAATGTTTGTGGGGTGGGCCCCAGAAGGCTCTCCAGGGCCAGCACATCTTGTGCTGCATTCCCTAAGAGGTGGAAACCTTTGGGCCCTTTGGAAGTTTTCCACACAGCAGGTCCCTAACAGGGGCCTGTCCCCAGCTTGGCTGAGCAGGGAGTGACTTTCTCTGTGACTCTGGATCCACTGTCCCTGAGGCCAGCAGGATGAACTCCCACCATGGGCTGTATCCTAACTCTGCCTCTTTCCATTTCAAGTTTTTCCCCTGCCGTGAGACTTTTTTCCCCTCTCAGCTTGAGCGGCTTCTCCCCCATCCTGCGTTCCTCGAGTCCTTCTGTGGCTTTGTGGCAGTGAAGCTGTTGGACAGGCAGAATTTGGGATGAGCTTTCCATCTGCAGAGCTCCCAGGGGAGCTCCAGCAGGGCTCTGGCCCTATGTCCGTGGCCTGTTCAAGCAGGAGCTCTGTGGTTTCCTTCTGCTGCTCCATCTGCAGCCCCCCAGAGCAGAGGGCAGGCAGGGAGGGGGAATCCCCCCTCCTCTGGGGGCTTCCCATGTGAGCCTTGGCAGCTTGTCCAAGAAATCCTGGGATCAGCCTTCCCAGTGCTTGGAGAAGGGCAGATCTCCCCCATCTCCCAGCATCTGCTCTGCTTCCAGAATCCTCACTGTGTTGGAAAATCCCCACTCCCTTTCAGCACGTGAAAGCCCCCAAATGCCATGAATTCCCTTTTAATTCACATCCTGAGTGGCTGCCCTGGGAGACAGAGTCCTGCATGTGAAGGGACAGTGCCACAGCCGTGGCAGGGGAGGCAGGAGCTGCCTGCTTTGGGGACCTGAGGTGGCTCCTGAAGCATCCACGAGCAGATTGGGAACGGGATGACCCTGTGCAGGTCTCTGTCTCCCCCATGATCCCCTGCAGGGCTCGGACTCCTTCATCCACCTCCATTCCCTGGCGCTGCTGCTGGATCCCAGCCATGTGCTGAGCCAGCCGGGCAGGGAGGAGAGGCTGAAAACTCCATTCCCTGTGCAAATCCCGGAGGGAAATAGCCCTGCCCGGGCTCACAGGGGCACAGCCCAGGCACAGTGCTGGGCCAGTGCCCCTGCTGCCACCAGCCCCAACACCTGCAGTTGTCTGTCCCAAAAAAAGCATTCCAGCTGAGCACCAGCTTCGTATTTTCCTGGTAAACCAAGGGTTGTTTGCAGGCTCTGAAGCCTCTGCTGAGCTGGTGAGCCCCAGTGGAAGGATTTTTTTAAAACAGAGGGTACCAGACCCTTCCCAGGTTTCTGCAGATGCTGAAAGGGCCAGTTTTTCCATTTTTGTGGCTGCAAACTGGGCTGTTTTTCATGCTCAGCTTCTGCCTCCTGCCCCATGTCCTCTCCCCACCCTCCTGTGAGTGTTTTATTCTGCAGCCAGGTCCAGACCATGAGGCTCATTCTGAATAAAACAGCAAAACCACCACCTTGAAGAGGAGAGGAAAACAGCCTGTTTCCATCTGGGGCTTGTTGAGAGCACTGATCATTTCACAGGGGAGCTCTGAGAATTTGGGAGAAGCCCAGGGGAAGATACTGGGCTGTTTGTTCTCAGAGCCCAGGGCTTTGCTGGTGCCACATGTGCCAGTGCCAGCCCTGCTGTCAGTGTCACTTGGCAATTATCTGCCATCTTTGGGGTTCATTTTGGATGAATATCTATTTCCTGCTCTTTGCTATGAAGCCCTGAACAGATTCCCCCCAGAAATCCTGACAGTCCAGCTGGTGAATTCTCTGCAGGTGTTGTCAAACAATTTCATTATTCACCCAGCACCATCAGGGGTATATGCAGAAGTGCCTGGGAAATGGGAACATCCCATGCTGTGCCAGTCTGAAATCCCCAAATCTGTTCCCAGGCTCCACAGTCCTCCCTGTGGGGTTGGTTGCACATCCCAGCAAGAGAAGCCCAAGAATTCCTGGAATTCCTGGAACACTGAAGGGGGGGAAAGGCCAGAGAGCAAGGGATTGTGCAGAGGGATACTGATGTGAAGTGCAGGATGTTTCTGGCAGAGAAAGCTCAGGGATTTTTGCTGGTGAACCATCACTGTGACAGATGTGTGGGCTCACAGAGGGGTGGTGTCCCCAAAGCTGTTTCTGGAGGGGTGGCCCCAAGCTCTTGGTCCAGGCTCCAGCTCTGAGAAGTGCAGTGTAGGACAGTCCAGTTGTCTTCCCTCTTCCTGAATTTTTGGTAACTCTTCAGGACCATCACTGTTTTTTCTGCTGAAATGAATATGTGACAGGCTTTTTGCAGCTAACCCTCAGTAAGCTGAATCCTGGTGGATGCTTGCTGAGACTCTCCAGGACATCAATCCCAGGGCAATCATGAGGCTCTGGGATGCCTGCAAAAGCCCTCCCTCCAATCACCTCCTCACCTCTGCTCTCCAGGTGTTTCCTGTGAGGAGGCAAACGAAGGGTCCTTAATATTGCATCTTTTACCAGGCAATCAGGGACTCTCAGCAGGGAAGGTTGTTCATCAACAATTCTCGTGATAGGAGAAGCGGGAATGGCTTCCCACTGCCAGAGGGCAGGGTTAGTGGGATACTGGGGAGGAATTGTTCCCTGTCAGGGTGGGCAGGCCCTGGCACAGGGTGCCCAGAGAAGCTGGGGCTGCCCCTGGATCCCTGAACTGTCCAAGGCCAGGCTGGACAGGGCTTGGAGCACCCTGGGCTAGTGGAAGGTGTCCCTGCCCATGGCACTGGATAAACTTGAAGGTCCTTTCTGACCCAAAGCACTCCAGGGTTCTGTGATCCCTCCTGTGGCACCTAAAGACCAAGCTGGGCTGTGGAGGTGCTGTCTGGCTGCAGTGGGATGCTCCCAGAGGAGCACTGCATTCCTGCAGCTCTCAATGCCATTGTTCCCGAGGGAATGGCAGTGATGGGGCCCATGAGAGGGGAGGCAGCTCAGCCTTGGTCCAGTTGAGTTTTGGAGCTCAGTTCTTCAGCAGCTCCTTGCAGCCTTCACAGATGGATGCTGCTGAGTGCAGAGCTGTGACTGCTCTGGAGCTGAGTTATTTACAGCTCACTGCAGCTGACTTACACCATCTCCATCAGCAGAGCTGAGGGCAGAAGGAAAACCTTCTGGAATGAGAGCCAGGAGATACAAAAATCCCTCCCTGATTTTCTGTTGTTACAAACCCTGAGCCTGAAGTCTGAAGTGGGGTTGGGGGAAAATCTGTGAAGCAGCAGGGATCTGTGGGGTGAGGTGGGCACCATGTGGAAACGTGGCAGGAGCTTCTCACTTTGACCTTAAATTGTGCAATTACAGCTAAAGTCAGTTCTCTCCTGGTCAGCTGGAAACAAAAGAGCTTTTCTGCCTCCCCGTGCCCAGCTCCATCCTCACAGCACCGTCACAACAGGCCCTTCACCATATCCAAAATCCAGTGTCCTGGGAAAAGGTCACTGGCTGATGGCTCTGCTTTCCCCAGTCCCTGGGGCAGAGCCCACCAAAGGGATTGGAGAGCAGTGGATGTTGTCTGCCCAGACTTTGGTGAGGTTTTTGGCACTGTCTCCTGTGTAGGTGTGGGAGAGGCATTTTCAGGAGCAGGTCCTGGTGGGGCAGGCAGAGCTCCTGGGGAGCACTGAGGAGCTGCCAGGGGGGACAGCAAGGTGCTCACCTGCCTCTGAAGGACCTCCAGAGCTGCATCTGCTGAGCTGCTGTGGTTGGCATGTGCTTAAAGCTCCCCAGGGTTTGGGTGTTTGGGTTTCACTAGCTTTGGGTTGTTTTGTTTTTTTTTTTTCCTTTTAATAGTAGGGCTGATTTTCATGCTGGCTGCCAGCTATCTGTGGCTTGCTGCTGCTTGCAGCCAGATTGTGGTTGCTTCCTCCCCATGGTTTATTCAGTATTTTTCCTCTCTCCACTCAAGGTTAAGGTGTTTTTGCTGCATTTCCTCAAGTGGCTTCCTCTTCCTCAATTTCTCTCCGTGCTTTGCGTGTCTCACTCATTCCTTCCTGCTCTGTTTCCTCCTGTGCTCCTCAATCCCCTTGGCTGCTCATCTTCCTGCTTTTTAATCCCTTCTCCTCCCCTGCTCTCCCTTGTCCTTTTGCTGTGCTCTGCTCTGCACCTGCCACATTCCCCAGCAGCATTTTCTCTGCAAGCTGCTTGTCCAGGCAGGTGATGGCTGTGATATTTACATGTCCTTCACAGTCCAGTGCACGGGTGTCACTGAGGGGTGACCCCGGGGTGGCTCCTGAGCCTCCCTTGGACGCTGGTGCTCGCTGACCCATGTCACTCCTTCACTTGGCTCATCCAGATTGGAAGGGATGGGAAGGGCAGAAAAGCCTCTTGGCCATCAATCATCCTTGAGCCTGCCTGGACTGAGATTTGCAGTCCATAAATCATTTACATTTGCCTCATGTAACAGTATTGCACCTTTCCTTCTTCCTCCTCCTCCTCCTCCTCCTCCTCCTCCTTCTTCTGCTTCTTCTTCTGCTTCTTCTCCTTCTTCTTCTCCTTCTTCTGCTTCTTCTTCTGCTTCTGCTCCTGCTGCTGCTGCTTCTGCTTCTTCTGCTGCTGCTTCTGCTGCTGCTTCTTCTGCTTGTGCTGCTTCTGCTTCCTCTTCTGCTTCTGCTTCTTCTCTTGGTGCTTTGCTTCAGCATGTCAAGCTCTCCCATCTGGGAGCAGGGCTTATCCCTGGCTGAGGCTGTGCTCCTGGCTGGTATCAGCTAGGCAGAGCTTGAGATTTTGGTAAACTTAGTTTTATTATTGCAACTGTGAGGGTTTAATGCTCTTTAACTTCTCTTGGCTCAGTAACTCCTGTGGTTTTATCTCAAGTCAGGCCAAAGTGGCTGCTGCTGTCAGAGGCAGCATGGGTGCCCTGCACCCATCCAGGAACATCAGCCAAGGCTCTGGGGACCCTTCTCACCCAAATTCCCACCAGCTCCTGACTTCCCACCCATTGCTATAGGATGCTGGAAACTAAGTGCTCCGAGGATTTTGGAGGCTGCAGAGGGATCCCATGGTGATGTCCCTTGGCCACTAAATCAGTTCTGTTGTGTTAAAAAAATCAGATAAAAATAAAGCAGAGTTATTCACACATAGCAAAAAATAGATCTGGTATGTGGTGCCTGCCTGCAGCACACTCCAGGAGCTGCAAAGGCACTAACTGGCACTTTGGCACCATGGGAAAGCTATTATTTATAGCCAGGCTCACTAAACCATTCCCCCAAAGGATTTTTTTCCCTTCCCTTTGTAGCATCACTGTCCTTTTCCTTTCCCCTCACCAGCAACGCTGCACTGAGGCTGTAAGCAGCACCTTTTTCGTCCCTGTTTTTAAAGCAGTTGCAGGGACACGTTCCCAGGAGGAATTCAGTCAGCACTGTGCGGCCAGGGGCGGATTTGATGGATTTCTCTGTGTCTGTCCCTGTGCTCCATCAGAGGTGGATGTTTGTTCCCAAGTGTAGCACTGTGCAGGTCATTTTTCAGGGGTCAGCAGCAGGGTTCTCTTATCCCCCAGCTTCCCCCATACCCTTACTTGTGTTTTAAGCACACAACGTGGACATTTGAAGTCCACAGGCATTTTGGGCGATCAGCAGAGAATAAATCCACATCCTTATTAATTTATGAGTTACCCAGCATGTCTTGAATAACTGATTTATCAGCACCAGGCACTTGGGAGGGTGCAGGCTCCCAGGGCTGTGAGGACTTGGGAGAAGGAGGTTTTGGAGAGCTGGGGTTGCTCTGGTGTCAGCAGTGCTTTGGCAGAAACCTCTGTGTGAGGACAGGGGCTGTGGTGGGGCTGTTGATGCCCTGTGAAAGCTGGCCTAGAACAGAGGCCAGGCAGAGTTAAAGAATAAAGTAGGGATTTATTAAAAGTCCTCAATGGATCCACCTTGGGCAGCACAAGAGCCCAGCCAGGGCTGCACCCAAGATGAACCAAAATGGTCACAAAATGGAGACCGGTCACGGGGTCTCTCACTTTTATAAGTTCTGGTCCATTTGCATATTGGAGTTAATTGTCCAATTCCAGCTTTAGCCCATGAAGTCCCATCCTGCTTGCTTTTCTCTCTTCATTCTGCCATTGTTTGTGCTCTTGGGCCTGAGATTTGGATCATTTGTCCTTGGTCCCCAGCTAGAGAAGGAATTGTTTTGTCTCCCTGCTCTGTGCAGAGAGCTCACCATCCCCTCATATGAAGCTCAGAAGTGCACACTAAAGCAGCACAGAATGTGAGAAATAGAAAAGCTAAAAGCTGAGGCATCAGTGTGACCCCAGCAGAGGCTGACAGCCCTGGCCTGTCTTGCAGCCCAGCACTTCATCGCGGCCACGGCGTGCCAGGAGGCCGACTACGGCTGGATGATCCGGCAGCACTGCCTCAAGGACTTCCAGGACAGCATGGAGGGCATCGGCCAGCGCCTCTGGTGTGACTGGGGCGAGACCATGGGGTAAGTGAGCTCCCTCTGCTCCTCCCTCTCCAGCTGGGACTTTGGGGTGCAGGGGTGTCGGCACTGGGGTTTATTTCACTGGGGGGAACACCCTGATGTCACTCTGCTTGGCTGCTGATGCTGCCCTGCCTCTGTCCATGCTGGGTCCCCAAGGGGTTTCTCCAGCCTGGTCACACGTGGAGGGCTTGGAGGGGAGAGCAGGAGATGTTGACTGCCCAGACTTTGGTGAGGTTTTTGGCACTGTCTCCGTGTGTGCTGGGGGAGGTGGGTCAGGAACAGCTGGAACAGCCAGGCCTGGAGGGGTTGATCATTGGCCAAGCACTGGTGGCAGCACCCAGGGGTCACCACTGTCCTGCCTGATCTCTCCATTAGTAATGTGGGGGATGGGACTGAGGGTAACCCCAGCACCTCAGGTGACACCAAACCAGGAGGGTTGTGCTGCTGTCCACAGGGACCTCAGCAAGCTGGGAACCTCCTCAAGTTCAGCAAGGGGAAGGGCAAAGTCCTACACCTGAGGAGGAGCAGCCCCAGGTACCGGGATGTGCTGGGGCTGCCCAGAGAGAAACCAGAGAGGGATGTGGGGGTTCTGGTGGGCACCAGGTTGAACATGAGCCAGGAGAGTGTCCTGGTGGGAAAGCGTGGGCAGAAACAGGCATGGAAGGTCCCCTCTGGACACCAGGAAATGTGTTTTCACTGTGAGGGTGGCCAAACACTAGCACAGATCTCCCAGGGAGGATGTGGAATCCCCATCCTTGGAGATACTAAAAAACCAGCTGAACATGGTCATGAGCAACCAGCTGCATGAGCAGGGCTGTTTGGACAAGGTGAAGTGGATCTCCAGAGGTCATCTCCAGCCTTGGCCATTCTGGGATTAAAGGTTTTTTTTTCAGGGAGCCCAGCCTAAGCAGGGTTTGGAAGTCAGGGTGGTGGTCATGCTTCACCACATGGCAGCGGAGCTCCAGCAGGAGAAGACCATGGCTCTGCTGTGTTCTGGAAATTGATGGGTTAATGAAGAGGCAGATTGGGATCCCCATCACGAGGGCTTCTGGTGCCTCACAGCTTGAGGGACATATTTTCCAGGAGGTTTTTCATTATTCCTCAGCACCCTGGCTCTCCAGACAGCTCCAAACCCCTTAACTCAGCGTGAAAACCCCATAACCCACCGAGATGTCCTCAGAGCTTCGCTGTGACAAAACCCCAAACTGTCCCACCAGAGCTGCTGGCTCAGCCCCTGCTTCCAGAAGCTGTGTGTTGATTTTTCCAAGCAACTAGAGGGAGAGGCTGGAATGGTACAGCAGTGGCAGCTGCCTGCTAAGCCTCCTGTTTGTAATCAGTGTCAGGGAGTCAGCTGTGATTTACGGCTTGGGAGCAGCGGAGATGCAGCCTTGCTTCCCTGGGGGAATGCTTGGGAGCATCTCTGTGGGATGAGGAGGGTGGGAAGGGATCCCTGCTCAGATCCCAGCAGGGAGCCTGGGGGGACACCCCACACATGTGGGGAATGTGCTGCACTGCGGGGGTTGGTTGGATTTTTTTGGGGAATTTCCTTTGGGTTTGGTTTTATTTTTATTGCAAACAGTGCTTTCTTTGGATTAGCTCTTTCCTATTTATAGTCAGCCGAGCTGAGTCTTTTGGTACCACCACGGTGTAGATCTGCTGAGATGGTTTTGATAGAAGTTGAAAGACAGGCCAGGGGTGGCTGTGTGTTGGTGTGAGGGCTTGAGGGAATGACCCCCCTCTGTCCCCCTTCTGCTGACCTTCCATGTTGTGCCTTTCCATGGCCTTTCCCTGGGAAAATGAAGCAGCAGAACAAAAACGAGCTCATGTGACACCAGTAGGGATAGGGGTCAGCTGGAAACAGGGAGCAGATGGTGCTGTGTGCCATGAGTGCTTTGCACAAAAATTAAGAGGTTTTGTGAGATTGCTGCTGTTTCCTGCTTCGTGGCCCTTTCTTCTGGGTGAAGTTAAAACCTACACACATATGTGTATCCATCTTTTGGTCAAAGGTAGGGCTCCAGGATCTTGGAGGTCTTTTCCAACCTTAATTATTGGATGATTCTGAGATTCTAAACACACTGTTGGGTTTTCTTTCCCCTTGATCTGTGGCAGAATGGAGGGGAAGAAAAGAGAGCTGAAAGACTGTGGGAGGTTTCTGGTCTTGAGAGGCCTCATCTGGTGCTCAGAAATGCCCAGGGCTGCTGATGTTGTTCCAGCCCTCAACATCTTGTTCTTTATCTCACATGTCCTGTCTCCTAAATAGCTTCAGCTGAACTGGTTACCCTTGAGGCACTTGGAGGAGATGTTGATAAGCTTGCAGGGTTTAATTTGATTGCCTGAGTCCCTTTGCTCCGTGCAAACACATGGCTCAGGGTTATTTGAGAGATGACATTCCTCTGATCCTCTTGTGCCCTCAGGACAGTGGAAAAATTGGGTAGAAATAGTTCAGTTACTGCAGCAAATCAGCTGCAAGGATAGGGGGTTTGGGTGGGCTCAACACCTTGCTCCCTGGATGTGTGTGGGAATCACCATCCCCTTTTTGGGGAAAGGGAAGATGCCCCAGCAGGAGTGGGCAGGGGGTGGCATAGCTGGCTGGTCACCCCTCCGGCCCTAGGGGAAGGATTTTATCTTGCACCAGGTGTGAGACAAAGAAATGGAAATAAAGCACCTGCCCAGAGCCTGTTCTCTCCAGATCTCCCCCAGACCAAGGCATTTTGATGCTTGAAACCTGTCTGAAACGAGGAGGAACGTTGGGAGGCTCTGCCTCTGTACCACCCGCAGCAGCATCGTGTTTGGAGCTCTCATTTCCTGGATGCAGCATTTCGCAGGGAAATGCCCCTAAGCTCCATCATTTCCTGCTCAATTGAGGCTGGCACGATGGGAACATCTGGATAAATGAATTGTCTCAGCAGAGTCTCTAATCCTGGGTCACTGGTCCTATTTATAGGCAGCACATGCTGCTCTGTGGATGGGTTTAGTAGTTGGTGTGTAGGTTAAACAACTGAGTTAGCAGAAGAAATTGATAAAACAAAGAAAGTAAAGCAGTTTTCTCCCTGTAAGATAAGAAGTTTAACACATAAACTGCTTTGTCTGATCTTACCTAGGGGGTTTCTCCTTACACTGCTCCCATCTCGCCCTCATCAGCCGAGCTCTTGCACCACTGCTCCTCTTCTGATGCAACCAAGGGCTCTCTCTGGAGCAGGAGTGTTGGGTGAGGCTGGGCTGGGCCATGTGGACAAGCACCAACTCTCTGGGAAGGTTTGTCCAACCCCCTTGAGCTCTGCTGGCTTTCTTAGTGTTGCTTATTTAGGGAAAATGGGTGGATTTTGATATACAAGTTCTTCTCATGGACTGAGGGAGCTGTTGGCCACTTTGGCTGCCCTGGGACTCAAAACCCAGACTGGAGCTGCATCTTGGGATCTTTGGTGTCGAGGGCTCTTCCGTTCCGTGCTGGTGGCCCAGCCGCTTTGGCCAGGAGCTCAGCTGTGCCCGATGAATTATCCCGAAGATCAGCTTGGCTATTTTGATTCCAGCTTCATTGGCATGGTGGCTGAGCCAGGGGGATTAGCTGTGGTCTCCCTCGAGGCAGCTATTTCAGGGATGTGGGGGGCTGGGGCTGCCACTGCCCAGCCCCGAGTGCGTCAGCAGGCGCTGATGACTTGGGGATATTTGGGTTTGGCTGGAGGGCCGTGGCCAGGGAATGGATTTGCAGGAGGGTTTGTGCTCAGGGGGATGCTCAGGGTGCCGAGCGCTGCCACAGCTGCGGGTGTCACTCCGGCCCAGCCAGGCACCTTCATCCCAAATATATCCACGCTGTGGCATTCCTGAAAATCTCCATGGAATGCTTTCCCCTGTCCTGCGGGAGGGAGCTCACCAGGGGGATCATGGTGCTGCTCTGACAGCTGCAGCCAGGGATGGAGCTGCTCTCCCAGCTGTCAGCACACTCACACTCTGTCTTCAGGTTATTTATCCATTATTTACAGAAAGCAGATTGATCCATTCTCTTATTATCTCATTATCTGCTTATTTATCTTCAGCTTCCAGGTCCCTTCTGGATACCCCTTTAGCCTGGCTCCAGGCTCACCCTGCAGAGGAGGAAATCAATGTTTTCTTTTAATTTGCAAAGCAAAAGTGAAGCCTTGTGGTGTTCCCTTCTGAAGCAAGGAATTGAGGGAGGACAGGAAATAACCGGGATACTCACGGTGAAAGAGCTGTCAGTCCTGTGAACCCCAGACCTAGTGCAACAGCATCCATATCCAAGTGCTGTCAAGGAATAAATGCCAGAGCCAATTCCAGTCTTCACTGCAGTGGTAAAAAACCCCAGAGGAATTCCTTAGGATTTATAGCAGTATAAGCATTCAGATGCCATCAAACCCTAAATCATTCTTTGGCTGCTTCCCACCAGTGGCCCGGCCCATCCCCATCCTGCTGCCTGCAGGATACAGAGGTTATGGGATAGCAGCCCTTCATCCCCATGCAGTCCATCCACAGCATCCTTTAAATCCAAACCTTCTCCATGGTGACAGGGACAACAGTTGTAACTGCAGTTCACATTGGGTAAGGAAAAAATATTCCAAAGCACAGCCAAGCTTTTCAGGGCCAGGTGTCTGTCTCCTGGCAGTGGTGGGATTGTTTGGGAAAACCTGCCCTCCTCCCAGTGCTATCCTAGAGCGGCTGCTTAGTATTTTTGTGGAGGAGATGGTGTTTGGGAGGTGGAGGCTTGCAAACAAGCTGTGGGCTTGTCTGAAAGCCAAAAGCTCGACTCCAGGCTTGCTACAGGCAGAATGGAAGCTTGGAACAAAGTTTATTAGGGAGGCCCTCCTGTTGAGTCAGGAGATGCAGAAAGGACTCCATAGCTTCCTCAGTTTCCTGGGGTGGGGTCTGGGTGTGGCTGCATGCAATTATTTCCTACATAGCATAGGTAGTTATATATATTGCCCTGCTTATTGAAACAATATTGAAGCAAAGCTGTTAAAATGAGCGAAATAATTATTGAGCAGAGATTGCTGTTACCCGTGTGGGCAAATCGTGCCCCCCCCTTCTCCATCCATCCATGGGAACTTTCACAAACAGGGTAAAGTTCAAGCTGGTTTACTCCCACTTAGGCAGAGCATCCTCTCTCCAAAGAGTTTCAGCTCTGTTTCTCAGGATCATGCTTGCAGCCTGCGGGGCTTGGCTCAGCCTTGCCATGCTCAGCGTGGAGGGTGTGGGGGGAGAACACAGCATTCCGGGGCTGGGCTGGGGGGTGGCAGAGCTGAGCAGGAAAACAACCCCCCTCCCTGAGATATTTCACCACCAGCCCAGGCTGAATTCCCAGTGGGAGCAGGCTGGCATGGAGCTATCCCAGTAATGTGGCCCTGCTGGTGAGCAGAGAGAGCAGCAGATGGTGTTTCGGAGGGGCAGGGGGACACACGCTCACCGCTGTGGCAGGGAAGAGCACAGTCAGGCCCAGGCATCAACACTGCTGCTCTCCAGAGGGATCCTGATCCTGTCTGACAGGGCAGCGTGAGCAGCCTGGATCTGATGGTTAACCCTGGTTAGCCCTTCCCAGCCAGTGGATGCTCTTGGTGTCCTGCTGTGGCAGGAGAAGGTTCCCAGTACCCTGTGACTGGTGCATTTGGGATGGACAGGAGATGATGGAGTCTCACAGGGACATTTGGAGGTCTGTGAGATGCAGTGGAAGAAATGAGAGCACTTGGCCGTAGCTGAGAGCTCAGCTTGGCTTTTAGCTGTTCATGGATAGAAGTGGGATGGTCAGGTGTGCTCTGTGTAAGCCAAGGGCAGAAATCAGCTCCTGAAGAGCACCCAGCCTTGCTCTCCCTTGGCCAAGAGCTCAGCAGCCCTCAGTGTCACTTCTGCACTTGGACCTGTTCCTGAAAACAGTTCATTTTCCCTCTGGGACCCTCCCACTCACTGCCCCCTGGCCTCTGGGGCGTGTGGGGCCAGAGGGTGAGAGTGCCCTGCTCCAGCTGAGCATGCCATTTGGAGCAGGGGGACTTCAATGAAAACAGCAAAAATAGAAGGGACAAGAGACTTCGGGTGTGTTAAGCCACCCCATTAAGGTGGAGGGACCTTCCTCCAGTCACAGCCCCACGGTCACCTCCCTGTCCCCCCACACTGCTCGTGGGGCTGTGGCTGCCCAGCTCCTCCCCTCAGGTCCCTCCTCCCATCTGGAGGTGGCTGAGAGCTGGAATTTGGCTGGAAAGGGCAGTGACAGTTTGGCTGGAATTTGGCTGGAAAGGACAGTGACAGTTTGGCTGGAATTTGGCTGGAAAGGCAGTGACAGTTTGGCTGGAATTTGGCTGGAATTTGGCTGGAAAGGCAGTGACAGTTTGGCTGGAATTTGGCTGGAATTTGGCTGGAAAGGCAGTGACAGTTTGGCTGGAATTTGGCTGGAATTTGGCTGGAAAGGACAGTGACAGTTTGGCTGGAATTTGGCTGGAATTTGGCTGGAAAGGACAGTGACAGTTTGGCTGGAATTTGGCTGGAAAGGACAGTGACAGTTTGGCTGGAATTTGGCTGGAAAGGCAGTGACAGTTTGGCTGGAATTTGGCTGGAATTTGGCTGGAAAGGACAGTGACAGTTTGGCTGGAAAGGTCAGTGACAGTTTGGCTGGAAAGGGCAGTGACAGTTTGGCTGGAATTTGGCTGGAATTTGGCTGGAAAGGCAGTGACAGTTTGGCTGGAATTTGGCTGGAATTTGGCTGGAAAGGCAGTGACAGTTTGGCTGGAATTTGGCTGGAAAGGGCTGTGACAGTTTGGCAGGAATTTGGCTGGAAAGGGCAGTGACAGTTTGGCTGGAATTTGGCTGGAAAGGCAGTGACAGTTTGTCTGGAATTTGGCTGGAAAGGGCAGTGACAGTTTGGCTGGAAAGGACAGTGACAGTTTGGCTGGAATTTGGCTGGAAAGGACAGTGACAGTTTGGCTGGAATTTGGCTGGAAAGGACGGTGACAGTTTATCCTCTCACTTGCTGGCACTGCTGCTTTGGTTCCTTGCATGTCTTCCCATGCAGTGATGGGAGCAGTGATTTATCCCCACGGAAGAGCTGCTGGAGCCAGGGAAGGGCTAAGCCAGCTGCACTATGGCCCTTCAGCTTTAAAAATAGCTTTTATTTGCCTGTTAACACTTTCCCTCTGGTTCCTGAAGATGCTGCAGCTCCCGAGATCTCCTAAGGATGCTGATGAACGGGAAATGGTAATTTTGCACACGGATGCCGAGCAGAAGCAGCTTTTAGCAGCTGCAGGCCCTGTTAATTAAATCTCTTGCTGTGTGGGCACAGCCTGCCCCAAAACCCCAAACCCCAGCTGAGGAGCTGTGCTGGGGCTGTGGAGAGAGGGGCTGGGAAGCTGCTTAAAAAATATTTCTTCCCCGAGGCAGATTTTTAATTGGAGAGCTGGGGTTTGCTTTGCTTTGCTTCTCTAGGATTAGACGTGACTAATTGGGATGGTGAGGGAAAATTTTATCTTTGTTTTTATGCATGGCCAGTTTTAAAGCAGGGAGGGTTTAGCTGTCATTTTTAAAGCAGGGAGGGTTTAGCTGTCATTCCAGAGGATGGCTGGATGACCTGGCACAAGGACAGTGGCTCTGGCTCAGGGCTGCTCCTGCTTTTCCAGGTATTTTTTAAAAATATGGAAAAACAGACTTTCTGGTCCTAGAGGGGTGGGCCTGCCCAGCTGGTTTCTATGCAACCTCCTCAGTTTTAGGCAAATTAAAGGAGATTTTAAAGTAGATTCGGTGTACTTCTTTCCGTCCTTCTTTGGACTGAACTCACACAGGCTGGAGGATGGTGCTCTGAAAGCCGAGTTGGGATGGGTTTCCAGCTTAAAATGTGGGTCTGCCCTGCATGTTCTAATAGCACCAGTTCAGCCAGGAAATTCTGCAAAAATTAATGCAAACCAAACAAAAAAACCCCAAACTTGCTTCTTGGTATTCCTGTAAATACTATTTCTGTTTTCATTTCCTTCTGTAAATTAAACCACCACCACCACATAATTCCGTAAATGAAAAACTGCTTTTGGCTTGTGAGTGAGCACTTGGAAGTTGCCATCCAAGTGGCAAAACCTGGTGGGAATTTAAAATACCCTTTTACCTCTTTAGCTGTGAACTCAAAACCCCATATATTTTTATAGGTTACGTAAATTTTCAAAAACCCGCTATGTATTTCTATAGGGCTAGGAATATCTAGCTGCAAACTCAAAAGAACAGCTCAAAAATGTAAGAACACATACCTGTAGTACAACCACAAGTACACGCCTCTGTAATAGAATATAATATATTGTACAGGGAGAGATATATTAATGATATGATATTTAATATATATATTATGTATAGGATATATATTATGTATATGTGTATATATGTGACATATGGTATATATTTTATATATATGTGTGTGTGATATTATATAATATTTATTATAAATTATGTAGTATATATTTTGTATACGCTATACATAATGGATGCAGTAGTTCATGTTGCACGGGGGGAAGGTGGCGTGGCCGTGGCCGGGCGCTGCCGGCGGTGCCAGCGCAGTGCCAGCCGCTGTCCCTGTGTTTTGCAGCACCTACGGGGAGCTCACCAACTGCACGGTGCTGATCGCCGAGAAGCTCGACTGCTACTGGCCCAACCGGCTGGTGGACGAGTTCTTCGTGGCCGTGCACAAGCAATACTTCAGGAACTGCTCCCCGTCGGGCCGGGCGCTGCACGACCCCCCGAACGGCGTGCTGTGTCCCTTCATCGTGCTGCCCGTGCTGGTCACCCTGCTGATGACAGCGCTCGTGGTGTGGAGGAGCAAACGCAGCGAGGGCATCGTGTAGGGGCGGCGCGGCCGGCGCAGGGGAGCGACGGGCGGCTCTCCCCTGGAACGTGCCTGGAGTTTGGGAAGAGCCTGCCGGAGGAGCAGCACGGAGGGTACCGAGCCCCGGAGGCAGGGACGGCATCGCCACCGCTCCTTCTCCGCCCGTGTGCCCGCTGGCTTCCAAATAAATGTCATTTAAGCGATGGTGGCCGGGCGGAGCGGGCTGCCCCGGCAGCGGGGGCTCTGCGGAGCGCCGCTCACCCCGCTGCACCACCCTGCTCCGCTTCTGCAGCCGCTTCCCCGGCATCGTGTGCCGAGCAGGAGAACTCTAAAAGGAAAAGAACCCCGGGGGCATGTGGGGAGTTTAAATCCTGCCAGCCCCGTAGTGCCAGCGCGGCATCAACACGCGTGAGAGCAGCGGGTCTGGGTGTGCCTCAACATCCTCGGCTTCCTCTCTCTGTCCCGTTCTGGGTTCCCCGCACACGTGGAAAGGCATCTTCTCCCCCAGCCCCCGGCAGAAGGACTGGGTTTTGCCTGAGGTGGGGAAGAACAGGGGGAGGGCAGCGGTGGGAGGGGTGGCACCGCTGGTGCCCTGGGGCTACTAACAAGGAATGGGAGGGAATAAGGTGCTTTTCCTACCTAAATAAATACATGAATAAACCAGGTGAAGCCTCCCCCTCAGTGCCCTCATTCTGTGATGCCAGAGACCCCCAGTAGTGCTGAGCCCACCCCATGAGCACTGGGGAGGTCCCTGGGTGTGGGTGGGCAGCTCGGGGCTCCAGCAGTGGGGTCAGCGCCAGTGCAGGGAGGCTGGGCAGCACCTGGGATGGGATGGGGACCCCCAACCCTACCCTGACAGCTCTGGTCCACTCCAGACCCCTTCAGTGCCTTGCTGGCTCAGGAAGGGGTTCCCTGGGGACACCCAGCTGCTGTTCACTCCTGACACTCACATTTCCCAAAAAAACCCAAAACCTAGTGGGACACCCAGCTCTGTGCCTGGCCCACCCAGCCCAGACAAACCAGTCTATGATTCTGGCAGAAGCGTTAGTTGCACCTATACAAATACACATAAAAATACATATAAACAAATACATATTTGTGTAAATACATAACCCTCCCCCCCTCCCCAAATCTCCTTGCCTTCAGGAAAAATTCAGTTTATTTTCCTAGACTGTGAGGTGATGAGATCTAGGATTCCCTCTCCCCCTGTGTCCTGGATGAGCACAAACCAATGCTCAGACTTTCTTGTACAGTATTTAACAGTATCCAAACTTTATTATTCTGCTCATCTCCTCCAGGCAAGCAACAATACAGGGAAGGGGTGAGACAGGATTGTTCTGGGAGGCAGGGATGGCTTTGATGGCTGCAGCTCTGTGCTCATAGGGCTGCTGGCACCTGGACCAGCTTTCCCTGGCTCCCCTGAGCAGCACCCTGGCTTTGCTCTGCCCTGGGCACAGCAGCAGCAGCTTCCTGGCATGAGTGGGGAGCCATCCATGGTGACATCCCAAGAAATGGGGACTGTGACCCCTCCTCCTGAAGGATGGGACAGTACCAGGGTGCCTCTACAGCAAGAACTACTTTGTTACAGCAACCTGGTTGAGTTTTTGACTCAAGAATAAGAGAATCCTTCTAATGCCATAAGCAAAATCCAGATGTATTTCCAACCTTGCCATTTCTGTGTTTTACCCCCTACCTTTGCTGACACATCTGTTTTGGCAGCAAAGATCTCTCACTGCGGGTGCCTGCTTAAAATACTGGGCTGATCCATGTTTCCTTGAATATTGTCTGCAGGTGAAGCTCTCCTCCTGCATTTCACTTCCCTGCTCTCCCAGGCCTCCAGCAACAGCTGCAGGAGCTGGTGCAGCTGTAAAGGAAAAGGCACAGGGAAAACTCAACACCACAAGTTTCATGCTTACAGTTTGCACCCCAGCTCTGCTGTGCTCTTGAGAGAGATTGTTTTCATTTCCTCCAGCATCTGCAGCAGAGGAACAGCAGGAGAGAATGAAGGGGGAATAGAACCCCAACAGTCAATGCCCAAGTGTCACACACACACTTGCTCTGCATGAAAGCACACAAACATTTATTTCCTGGTTTGTAAAGCTCAGCTGGGCTCATCAGCTCCTCTGTGTGATCCCAATCCTGGAGGATGCCCAGGGAGCTCTGGCACATGGGCTGAAGCCTCTCCTCTGCAGGCTCTTAGTGCCATCCAGCTCCTTACAGAAGAGGCAACTGCAGCATCACATCCTCCCAAATCAAGAGAGCCAAAGTGGGCACAAGTGGGGGGAATGTGTTGTGGTTCCAGCTGTGTCCTTTCAGTGCAGGAATCTGGAGAACACAATTATGGGCTCTCCAGGTAACAGCGCCTGAATTTACCTTCATCAGAACAAACAGCCTCTGATGCTCCCTCACCACATCCAGACTGGAAAGCCAAAAGCCGATTTCTTTTTTTAAAAAAAATCTCCCTTTCATTAATTTTTTCACAGAAATATATAATATATATAATATATATATGTATAATTTTACTAATACTAAACATGTACTTAAGTTACATATTAGCCTATATTTAACTACTTCACACAATGAATAGAAACAAAAAACCAAAAAACCTTTAGCCCAAATAGGGCCTAAAATTAACAATGTAATATTCCAAACTGTGACAAAAACATACTTACATTAAACAGCATCGAGAACTTCAATACCAGAAGTAGAATCTCATTTGGCACTTCCACTCTGGCAAGCTCTAAGCCTCAGCTGAGTGACTCTTAGAAAAAGCTCATATTGTTTCCGCTCATCAAAGGCAACAGTTTTGTGATTTGGTTCACAGGAGACCATTTATTGCCAACTCAAAGTGTTCCAAAAACACGCCACCTTTTCTGCTTGGGTTGTTTGGGGTTTTGTTTTTTTTTTTTTCCTCTCCCTCCCTCCAGATTAGGCAAGTGTTTTAAAAAAAAAAGTGTAATTACAATTTCAATAGTGACTTCTTTTAACTTCTCAAGCATATCTCATCAACAGGATATACAGTACAGTTCAGAAGAGTAAACATTTGTAAAGGAAGCAGACAACTTTTTTCAACCAACAGACACAATTTCTTGCTGTATTTATGCTGAACTCTCCTTTGAACATGGACAGGTTATGAAGTTAGTTTTCTTCTTCAGTACAACATGGACACAGGACTGGTACAACCCGGGCTGGTTTGGCTGCTGCTGAAGCGAAGGACAGCTCTGGAGCCGTGGTCCTGCCATCCGTCCCCCTTCATCATCTCGCGTAGCGCTTAATGTAATCTTCAACTTTATTGCGAAAGTCCTCCTGGAGGGAAGCACAGCACTGTTACCCCAGCACAGGCTCCTGCTGGAGCCCCACGCTGCCACTGGCACGCTCAGCTGCCCACGGCTCTCCCCGACAGCCCTGAATCCTTACAGTGACTGCTCCACAGGAATCTCCACTGGGGAATGAAGTGGGAAGAGTCTGCCATCACCAGCTACAACTTGGATGCACAAAGACTGCCTGCTATCCCATAACCTCTGTATCCAGGGAAAACCACAGGGTGCTTATAAAGCACAGAGATGCAGAGCAAGAGGAATTCTGACATGGGGTGATCCCTGTGCAAGCAGGGATGCCAGGCAGACACCACATTCCTGGCATGTTATTCTCACAGCCTGGTATTAAATGTGTTCCCCCCAAACACACCAAGGGGCCTGTGCTCCAGAGTGCATTCTGCTGCATTTCCAGCTCTCATTTTTGTGTGCTGCTAGAATATAAAGCAGGAAAACCTGGGAAATTTATGTACTCACATCTGTTGAAAAAGAAAACAACTGAAAAAAACAATGCATGCGGTAGATGAGGAGGTTTTGAACACTGTCCTGGTACATGGAAGCACTGAAATCCTCTGGCAAGGCTCTGCTTTTACTAGGAAGGGCACAAAATCCCACTGCCACGACCTGTGGGAGCACAGCAAGGCACAGTCCTGCTTCAAACAATGTCATTTGTCAGCTCCAGGTTTGCCAATACATAAAATGATGCCTTTCAAACACATCCCAAGTGTCTTGGCACAGACCACCCAGAGCTGGACATCACAGCACACCAGGAAGCGGCACTAATATGACCTTTTTGCCTCAGTCAAGCTTGAAACACATCAATATTTCCCTGGCTCCAACACCACGTTTCAAACACTTAAGATCAGCTCCCCTTGTGATGGTTTGGTTTTCTGCTGCTGAGTTTTTCCAGCAGTGAAAGGATAAAGGTTATCCCATGGTTAAAATCCAAAAGGATCAAAGAAAACCTATGATCCATGAGAAACTCTGTGATTTCACTTTTCAGCTGATCAAGTGCATCACAGATGCCCATAAAAGTGCAAAGTGCTCGGAATCTTAGTGGAGTTTAAGGCCAGAAATATCCTATTACAAATAGGGCTGCAGAAATCCCAGTCCTCCTTGGGAAGAGGCTGCCTGCTCTTCTAGGATGAAAGAGCAGCTATTTTGGTCCAATATGGCACCTACTAATGGCAATAGTGTGTGTAGTGACTTTCTCACTCTGCTGCAAGTACACCCATTTCCACACTCATCCAACTGTATGCTGTGTTTAAAAAAATGCTGTATTTTAAAAGCTAATGCCATCTTCAGCTGCAATAAAATTCCCAAACCAATTTCAATCCATAGATGCAGGTTATGGTCACTGTGGTGCAAAGTGAATTGACTGAGGGCTTCTTGCACGTTACTTCCTGTGGGAAATGGATTTGTAGAGAATTCTGTCTTCTGACAGAAGGCTCACAGATCTGTATGTAAACCTTGAGATAAATGCTGACTTAGAAATGCCATGGAATAGGACAGACAGTGTTGAGAGAGAAATGGAACTAGAAACAAGTTTCAAAGGATGGCCTTGCAAATAAGAATAGATACTTTGGAGAAACAGAACTATGAAAGATGCATTGTAGTGGGACCCATGAGGGGTAATTTTAATGATTGGCTTTAAGGCATTTACAGCAAGGTGTGGCAAAAGCTGATAGGCCAAGGAACACTTATAGTGTATTGTAATTTAAAAATAGCTTCTGATTGTGATGGGGTGAATTATAACATCTGTATTGTCTCACCCTTCTCATGAGACTAAAAGTTTTTAGAACACCTCTCAGTTGCCCCATCTCTGGTCAGGAAAGGGCATAATTGAGAGTTTCCCACTCCTGTATTTCTCCAAAAGATGGTTCACTACAAGAACTGAGCACAGGGCTGGGAAGCAGCACTGGCCACACACACCTGTACAACATCCAAGAGCAGGGCAGTGCAGACAGCTCAGAGCACCCTTGGCTTTTCCCTGTGTCCCTGAGTTATTTATGACACAGGGAAATGGGCTCTCAGCAGTGCCTGAAGAGAAGCAAGAGCTCAGTAGGGAGGCAGAAGGCTCCAGAAAGGCACACTGCCACTCAGCAGCCCGGGCTGAAGGAGCTGGGGGGGTTGGCAGGGATGCATTCACAGGGCACTCGCTGTGTGTGAACAGAGGGGCTCAGCCCAGAGCTGAAATTTTCCATCCTCACCTGCCATATGGCTCCTCATTAATGGGGGACACTTCTCTCTGGGCACAGCTGCTTATGTACAACACTGAATAATCAGAGGCAAAAAAAAATCAGCAAAGCAGGATGCACCCTGCATTATAAAGAGGCAAAATCCTGCTAGAAATGAGAAGGGAAAGAAGGATTCCTAACATCCCTTCAAGGACATAACGTGTCCCACAGAAAGTGTCCTCTGTATTTAAACAAAGATGTTTTGTTTGTACAAAGAGGTTTAATAAATAACTTTTACACGAATAAACATACATTAAATAAACAGGACAGGGGACGATGATTTTAAATGGACAGAGAGAAGGTTTAGATGAGGTATTAAGGAAAGAATTCTTCCCTGAGAGGGAGGTGAGGCCCTGGCACAGGGTGCCCAGAGCAGCTGGGGCTGCCCCAGGATCCCTGGAAGTGTCCAAGGCCAGGCTGGATGGGCTGGGAGCAGCCTGGGACAGTGGAAGGTGTCCCTGACCATGGCAGGGGGTGGCACTGGATGAGCTTTAGGGTCCCTTCCAACCCAAACCATTCTGGGGTTCTGTGACTGTATTTAAGAGCACTTGGGAGAGGATCTGTAGAGCCTCAAACCCAGCAGAGAATTCCATTCTACCCTCTCAAAAAGCATGTAGAAACACACACTCAAGAACTAGGCACTGTTTCAAAAACTGACATTTGACCTGATTTGGCAGCTCTGGGAGAGGAGACTTCATTTTTTCAACTGTTTATACTGCACCAAGTCATGCTTATTAACTGCTTGTCTTTTATTAAGCTTTTAATTTGTAATTTGCTCAGTTATCCAAAGCAAACACTATACTTTGGTGACAGCTACCAGAGAAGTCTGGAAAAGTTCTGATGGAAACTCCCTCGGGAATCTTTTTTATTTATTTAAAACAAATTATGTATAAGGATTACCCAAAAATAAAATGTAAAAAAATACGTATTAAAAAAAAAAAAAACCCAAGCAGATTTAGCTCATTTATTACCCTTAACATACCCACTACTGGTACTTCACACCCTGCGCTATTTGGAAAGTCCCTGTAGGAAAATGTGCAGTTTAACACATCTGTCCCTTCACTGTGGCTACAGCCACCAGATACTGTGATGAACTTTCTGATCTACCTTCACATCCTTCAGATCCACAATCCTGTAAAATTCAAATGGAGACAGAAAAAGATCACAGATCTCCTGCCCCTCCCTCTTCTGTGCCAGTAATCATAATAGTAGCAATTCTTTTTTTAAAGCAGCTCTATTTTAACAGAACACTATCTCAACCCAACATTTATGACCAAGGTTAAATTCCAAACAACTTCTGCCAGGACCTGACTTGTGGTTCTGAAGTGATTAGGAAAGGGAGACTTCTGAGCAGCAGTAAAATGGCATTCATTACTCAGCTCAGCCAAGGCTTTAGGATTCAATAACCAGGTAGATCTACCCATTAGCCCTATGAATTATACTGAAAGCCACCTCTTCTTTCTTTCCCCCCTTGCAAAAAGTAGTAAGTATTCACACCCATCAACCCCCACACATCCCCTCCCATTTAAGGAGCTGAATGAAACCTTTGAGTAGTACAGAAATCTCAAGTATGAGGTGGTTTTTTACAATTCTTATTCCTGCCTTGCTCTCATTTTCCTCTCATTGTTTTGTTTAGCTCAGTCTCTACACAATGTGAAGAGTTTCCCAAGCTCTGTAATTAAATTCTAGTTCTCAGAAGAAAGAGAAGAGTGGGGGTGAAAAACCTACACAAATGTATCTTCTATGAGCTCTCTGCTTAGCAGGTGCAGTCAAAGCCAAACCCATTTTCATGGCCTGTGATCCCAACTGCAGATTTAAAAACTCTTCTAGACACCAAGCAATTGTCATTTTGCAAAATGATGAGGAAATGTTTTAGCAGATTTCTTAGTAGCCAAGTCCTAAGGGGGCGGGGGAAAGGTGAAATTTTTACTACAGGGAAAAAAAAAAAAAAAAGAACCAAAGCCAGAACACACCACTGAAGCTATTTGGAAAAGAGCAGCATTGTGAGGAAGATGAGAAACACAAAGGTTTGGACTTTTTTTTTTTTTTTTTTTTAATATCTGCACACAGAGGTCGGTTACAGAACTGGTGTGGGAAGCACTGACCTGCCTGCCAGGACAGAGAGAAGCTGAAGATGCCTTGCAGAGACACAGCAATTCACTGACACACTGAACACATTTGCACTTTGTTTGAGATTTCACATCTTAAACAGGAACCATTTCCCTCATGCTTCCACAAATTTTCTGCTGTCTGCCACTGGAGAAAGATAAAGGGAGAGAAGGACTCTCTGAAGTTCCTAGAAGAGGAATAGGCTATGGATTAGATAAATACACCTAAATCCTGTTTGTGCAAAACCAAGAGAATTGAGTCAGATGAAGAGAGCAAAGCAGCTTCCCAAAGAAAATGGTGCTCTGGATCAAATGCAATGGGGAGCTGGATGGAGATGGAGGTCTGGAAAGTCCTCTGGGGCCAAAGCACTTGGGATTTGCCCAGACTGCCACAGGTCTCTTATTGCCATTTAAAGTTTCACCTGGGCTGCTGAAAACATAGAAAATGGGAATTAGGGAGCAGAGACTGCTGGGTGCCTCAGTGCCTGAGGGCAGGAGTCTCCTCTGCTCCTCCAAGGCTGGCCCAGGCAGTGATCACCTTGCCAACTGTGGCAAAGGGTTACACAAAAGCCCTGCAGGAAAATGACCTGAATTATCCCAATTACTCTGAGGTCAACCTCCTCTGAGCTGCAAACACACTTCCACCCATGAGTATGCCACTCATCCCCAAGAGAGGTTCTGTCCTTGGGATGCAGATCCTGATGGATGAATCACAAGCACAGAGGAAATGGGAGCTGCCTGGCTCTGGCCAGAGGGTTTTGCCAGCCATGCTCTACTCGAGGCAAATGATGTTCAAACTAACCTGGCAGGGCAGGTGAGGCATGTGGGGAATACAGCTCCAAGAGCTCAGATTCCCTGTGAAGAGCCCTGCCATATGTTCCCTTTCAAAAGCCGTGGATGTTTCTAAGGGATGCAAAGCAAAAGCTTTCCTTTTAAGCCATTTAGTTGCCTGAAGCATCTAAAACAAAAGCTTTAAAACATCTGCATTTCTTCCACATTACCTCACCAAATCAAACCATCTGCAAAAGCTTAATCAACCTGAGAGGGGCTCCTTCCATAATCAAAGTGTTATGGAAGATGGGTAATGGTTGCTATAAATACTTGCAGCATTAGAAAAGTAATGGTTTTCCTATTTACATCTGTTAGCACAATTAGCAGCTGTGCTGTTGCTCATTTGCACATGCCATTTATTGCACTTTGTGCTCTCGGGGAAAAGCTTTCAAAGGCTGTAACAAGGACACAGAACATAAAACGGGGAGGCAATCCAAGAAAAACCCCAGTGCAGCACTGTAAATGCAGAAATGCTGCAGAAAAACAAAGATGTATTCTACCATGGCTGCCACGGTTTCAGTGAGAACAACAAACACCAAACAGGGTGGTTGGGGGAGCAGAGGAAGTGAAGGATTTACTGCAATAAATATGGAGATAAATAAATGCAATGACTCACAGGGAGAATTGTTATGAAAAGATGTTTTTGGACTGGGATGGAACTGTTGTTCTTAATAAGCCATTAAGCTGTAATCAGAGAGTAATAAAAACCCCACAACAAAAGTTAAACAGCTTCCAAAAAAACCACATCAAGCTTGAAAGCCTTTTGGGACTACATTCTTTTCCAGTGTGGTAAAAGCTTGGAAAGCTGAGGTTAGCCAAAGGTAAAGATCTACTTCAGTTCTTCAGATACACCTTGTGGGTGCATTTAATTAAAATAATTCTTCATTGTTTCATAACCCCCCGCTAGAAGAAATCTGGGAAGAGATACTTGATTCAGTAACCAGGAATAAATCTGAGTTTGTTTCACCTGAAGAAGGTTAAAAGCACTGTCACACTTTCATCACTGCAGTTTTATACTGCTGTAAATAAAAAAGAGTGTTCACACAAATATCTGGAAATAGGAATAGAGGTTTCTGGATGTCAAGGGCTTGTGCAGGGCTATCAATTTAAACCAGGGGATGGGGTTAAGTGGAAAACCTCGTGCTAGACCAAGGACAGAGACAGATCCCAGCCTAGAGGAAACAAGCACAGCAAGGCTGAGACTGTGCTAATTTAAGCAACAACATTAACTCAAATATTCTACAATGCAAACAACATAAAAAATGAGGTCCTGACAAAGCCAGCTTGAAGCTCTGTTGATGTCCCTGTGTTGACCAGTATGAACAGCCCTTCTGCTCTCCCAGAGCCATCAACAAGAGTTTTTGACAAAGTCCAACACCGAATGGGGTGAAAATGAAAACATTCATTTGCATCCTACATTCCTGGACCCAGACCAGAAATCAAAAGCCTGAGAAGTTTCTGTTTTAAACCAGTATTTTTTTACAGTTTCTATGGGTATAGAAGTAGTTGTATCATCCCAAACTGTTTTTTAACACAGCCTTGGATCTCACGATAAACTCTCAGGAACTTCCCTTTTCTCACTGTAATTTCACACTAGGAAAGACTGTGACCTCCCAAACTTCACATCAGAGTAATTCCAAAATCGTGTGGAGGAGCTGAAAATGAGAAACCCAGTTTGAAGATGAACTGAAAACAACTAAAAATGGTAAGAGGTAATCCAAGGAGATGTTATGAAAAGCAGAGCAGAATGCATGCAAGCAGAGCAGCTAGTGTGACAAAGTACACAATTTTACAATGAATTTTACAATGTCACTCTTTCTGTATGCCTTGAGAATTAATAATTCACAATGAAGAAGCAGTACTTCACAGCCTTGACCTCCATTACTCCTCCAGCAATTTTAACAGCATATCTTGCTCCAACGTTGGGAGTAAGAGCCAGCAGCAATGAAAATGAAAAAAGTGCACAAAATCCCCTAAAAATTCATACATGCAGCAGTGTGCCCACTAATTACTTCAAACGTGGCTAAACAAGGAAGAGGAAAAAAGATAACTGCAAGTAAAAACATGCAGCTCGTGTGATCAGCAGGAAGCAATGGAACACCCTGTGGTGTCTGAATAGCTTGTGGGGAGGTCTCTTTACCAAAATAAAGCCTCACTTAATGTGCAAGAGTCAGAGCCCCTACAGTCAGGGAATGTCTAGCACAGGCAAGAAAGGGCTTTACAAGACACATTTAGCATGGCAAATGTGACTGCTCACAGATCTGCAGACTCTCAGCACTACTCCCCTGGCACTTTTCACCACCTCAGCCTGAGCAGCAGCCGAGGGCAGAGCAAAGCCTGGGGTCTGCTCCGAGCTGGATGTGCCCACAGGGCCCACCTGGAGCTTTCCTGGAGGCTCCCTCCCAGCCCAGCCTCTCTCTGCTGCTGCCAGTTTTGGTGACAGCTACAGGAACTGGATGTAAAGATTCTGCTGCGCTGTCAAATCTGATGGAAATCCAAGTGTGTGTTTAAAAGCTCCAGGGATTGATGGGGAAGCTGGCATGAGGGGACAGATGGATGGCATCCCTGCATAAGCCTTGTTCCTCTGCCGAAAACAAACACTACAAAGCAAAGCAATTGCCAAAAGTTCACTTCAGTGAAGCTCCAGGACAAAAAGATTCAGGACAGAGCAGGTGAAGGGGCAGGGGGGGAATGAACCTGCTGAAAGGCTGAGCTCAGCAGGCCATGATCAGTGGCAGAGTCACTGCCAGCCCCAGAGGCGACTCTGTAAAATACCTCCTGGAAATGTCTCAAGGATGAAATGCTGGAAAAGCTACAGCTACAGAGCAAACAGCCCCTCTTATGTGATTCATTTCACTTGGTTCTGCTGGCCATGAGCAAGAGAGAACAAAGAAATGTTCCTATCACATCCTTTAACTTGCATTAAATTAAAACACAAGAGTCTTTTCATGCAACCTGACAGCTGCCTTGCCAAGTTTTCCAGAGGCTCCTTACTTTCATCATTATCCATAATTTTATATTTCTTCAAATTATTCTGCTGCTGTTACAAGACTATCAGACTGACAGACTCCAACTTTCATCAGAGAAGTGAAAGGACAGAAAACAGAAAAGCTTTAAAAGCAGCAGTGGCAGTGGGTTGACACATCTGTCCACAGCACAGTGATGCACCAAACACAAGAACATTTTGTTAAAAAGATAGTTTTTAGTCTTGGGGTATGGAGGAGGAAAACATCAGGCTTGTCAACTCAGTATTTCCTTTGCCCTCAGCTCCACAGAAGTCCTTCTGTTCTACACCTAATTGCTATTATCTTGTATTTCAGTATGTTCAAGACCACACTGTTTAGTTTATAATATATGGAGGGATTCCCCTCCTTCCCCTAGGCAACTACATTTCTACAGTCTAGGAAACTTTAATCAAAAATTTACTTTAAACCTGAAGTGCCCTGCAGTTCTGAATCTTTCCACTCAAAATAATTGGCATTAATCACATTAAATTGATTGCTTCTAAGGCTAAGGCATAACCTTTCTTTTCCTTTTCACCTGTTTTAGCAGCTATCTGTACTATAATGCCTTGTTCAGGATAGTACCATCCTGAACACAGCCTTTGCTTCTATTTTTAAAAAGATGGCCAGAAACTTTAATCTCACATGAGAGAAAATTTCCTTTCAGCCCAGGAATTATAGCTGGGATTGCCAGCAAATAGATCATGGATGAGTGGCCACTCATCCTAAGCCACTGCCAACCATGGAGAGCAACTCTCCCCTGAGCAGCACAAGGAGAATGGTTTCAAAAACCCTGGTGGAGCCTCTTTCTGTCAGTGTCAGGCAGTGCCAGAGGCTTCCCAGGAGAGGGAAGGCTTATCCACTCAATTGTGACACTGTCAGTGACTCAGACCTTGGTCTTGCACTGAGCTCCTTGCCAAACATTCTTTACTCTCTTTATCACAAGGCTGGAGGGTTGAAGTTTCCAAGATGTAGCAGAGAAAAACCCTGGGATGAGAGTCTCAGCTGGGAGTGCAGCCCAGCACTGATTTAAGCCACAGGCCAACCTCAGTGCTGACAACCAGAGCAAGGATTTACTTTGCAGGCAGATTAAAAGAATAAAAAGTAGAATGTCAAGATTAAAAAGCTGGTTGCTTCTTCCCTTGTGCATTTTAGCTTACGTGGGCAATGGGAACCTTTGTCACCTGTGAGTACAAAGGGCAGCACAGCAGAGAAAAGTCTGTATTTATTCCTTCAAAAGATCCTGTCAGAGCACAGATAAACCAGGTGAGAGAGGCTGTCTGTGTAGGAACATCACAGCAAGACTGAGACATGCAAGGAAAGGGTAAGGAACAGAATGCAGTTTAAATGTCAGGCTGTTAATCCAGGACTAAGATGATCCAAATGAATGCCCAGCCTCCCACTGCTCCATTGTCCTACCCGGGGTGAATCATTTCCCTCTGCACAGCACTCCAATTCCCATCAGCAAAGTACCAAGCACCACAACACCTCTCCATCCTTTCAATTTAGTCTGGTTGCCCAGCACTGCAATTTGTGGACATCAGATCCTATTCTATTCACACAAGAATAAGTGTCAACCCTACGAATTCTAGACTAAACCAACATTAACCACTTCATGATACTGCAAATAAAACAGCCACCTATTTTTGTTTAAACCTGCTTTTCAGTTTATAACAGAAGATACCGAAATGGAATCACTTACAGTGACTACTGAACACTATAAGGAAAATCAGGACAAGATGAAAAGCTTGGTTTGCCTGTAGCCCATGAAGAAAAAAACCCAAATTTGCAGTGGTAAAACATCATTTTTCATTCCTGGTGAAGCAAATAAGACCCTTAAACCAAAGGATCATCTTTTTTGCCACCTGTTACATCTTTCAGTGTTACCTACCTATTTAAACTTTGCTGGCAGACATCTGTGAATTTTCAGAGAATATAAAAACTAAAATATTCCAAATTCACCCAGACCTGGTTTACTCTCTCCCCTATTAAATGAAATCCCCATTTCTTTTTCCAGAGGGATTTTAGCCCAGGGGATCATATGCTCAATACTATTGAAGGATCCAAAGCAGCTGTTGTTTTCTGAACTGAGCCCTGGAAGGGCTGGGGGAGTTAAAAGGGCTGGTTTTGAGTTGAGGGTTATGCTAATAGCCCAGCAGGGTTAGATGGGGCAGGAATGTGAGAAACCCAGCTCCCTGAGCTCACATTTCACTGCTGGGGAGCACACACCCCAACAGGCTCTTCTGGCCAGCAGCACCATTACAACTTGTTTCTGTGGATGCAGTAAAGGCAATTGCCCAATCCTGCAGGATAAAATCTCTGTAATCCAAGCACACAGAGTGCCTGACCAGGAGCTGACATGATGGAGAGCTCTGCCTAATCACAGGAGGGGTCATGTGATAACCACCATCCTTGTGACACTCCAGATGAGGAAACCCAGGGGGATGCTGGATTCAAGGGCTCTGAACACACAGGGCTGGTAAATTGTTCCTGCAGAACTTGTACAAAGTCTGATTTTTTTTCCCAATACTAAGACAAAATCTGCCAAAATGAACGTGGCTGCCCCATCCCTGGAAGTGTCCACGGCCAGGCTGGACAAGGCTTGGAGCATCCTGGGATAGAGGAGGGTGACCCATGGCAAGAGGTGGCACTGGATGGTCTGGAGGGTTCCTTCCAAACCACACCACTCTGTGATTCACACAGAAATTAATTTGGAGGTTACATGGTACATGTTCTACTACTGAAATAAAGATCTTTCAAGACAGCAGGAAACAAATATTCTGGTTTGGTAGCTTTTGTTACTGAGTTATTCACACTCTTGACAAGGCAGGCAGGACATGGTGACAAGCTGAATTTTCACACAGGTTCCTTTCAAGTCTGCCAACACAGGGCTGGAATCCATGGAAAAGCCCCACTCCCTGACAACACCTCACTTGGCAGCTGTAACCAATCCCCTTTTCTCCTGTCACTTTGTCAAAATGAATGCAGGCCTAACCCAGCCAACCACCAGCACAGTGCCAGAAATAAATTCCAGAAATTTTTGTTCATTGCTGATTTCCCACTCCTTTATGCCATGTTCAAGAGGTCAAACTTTGTTACTTTGGTTTTTTTTAACCCCTCAAAAATAATCCAGCTCAATCTGTTCATGCCTTATGAGAACCTCGTACACCCAGTACATTGCTCCTCCAGCACCAGCTCAAACACAATAATATCAAAATACTTTAAAAGACTACATTCAAGTAAATGTTTTTGAAGTATTTTCTCTGTTCTAAAGCAAATTTTCCAGCTGCCCTGAGTCATCACTAAACTTTTGACACTTGAGCTTAAAAAATGGTAACAGTTAATTATCAGAACTCTTCATATATCACTGTCACTGTTTGAATACAGAATTTTATAGGGATATGTTTGGAGAAAAATTCCAGCTGGCTGTGATGGGAAACCATTTGCAAGGGTGAAAAGACTGACAAAGAGAACTGGGCTAAAAATAATGCCTGAATGAATTAAATGAGCATTATTTCTTAAAAATTCCTTAGGGAAGGCATTAGAGAAAGCAGTTTGCCATTAAAAACCCTTGGAGTGCATTCCCTGGCTGTAATCCAATAAAGAAACATTCAGATAGAAACGTGATATCAACTTGGGTCATGGAGGTATTTGACTTTTGAGCCACCCATGTGCTTTGGAATCCTTTGCAAAAGAAAAGCATTTCAACTGTTCTGCTTCTTCAGGGACGACTACCCTTCACAGAACACAGATTATCCACAATTATCTGGAAAATAAAATGCTTGCTCAGAGCTATTTCTAATGCTGTGTACCACAAATAACATCTCTGAAATGCACTGTGACAGGATGCAGCATCCACAGTCCATGAAATTTTGTTTATGATACTTTATATTCTCTAAGTGTTTTATATAAAAATGTATTTTAGAGAAACTTGGGCAATTTTAGTGACTGCTATCCAAACAAGCTGTTTTGCACCCAAACTGGCCAATAATTACTACAGATCAGTGGATAATGTTTCTAATCCCAGACAGATTTAAGCTTCAAGGAATTAAGCCAAAAATAAACTAGAAAAAAAAAAAAAACAAACAGAATCTAAGAAGCTTGGAGGTAAGGAAGTGGCAAGGAAAAGACCTGATGTCTTCTGAACAGGAAGAATCCCTGCAGGAGCTAAATATTCAAATATGCCTTTGACATAAAAATGATAAAGACTGAGCAGGTACAAAAGAGAAACAAAGAAGCTACTGTAAGATCACTTAAATGAATTACTTTTAAGCCAGAAGATCTGAGGAAGAAATACAGATAATTAATATTTTCTTCCCCAAACTTCCAAGTTGAAATTTATTTTGTGTTAGTTTGCCTGCTTAGAGGATCCTGTGGCACACTGGCATTTATAGCATGCTTTTCATTCAGATGTATCAAAAAGCATTTCAAACAGACTGATCTCCTGAGATAGGAAATTACATTAACAAAAGAAAACCAACTTCAACATGATCAATGATGAGACAAAACAGAGCCCAAATTTGAAGGCATTATTTAGTTTCAAATGCTTTTCTTCAGCTATACAGAAAAATGGAATTTGAAGGAAGGCTTAAATCTAAATGTAATTATGCCCTTATTATGTATGAGCACAGAAATAAAAAGCCAGGAGGATGAAAGTACAGCTGGCCATGCCATTATTCTGGAGTAGATAGAAGGATCAGATCTGAAATGACACAGAGGCAGAAAGCTCTGGGACTCTTTAGCTGTCTAAAGGCATCAGCAGTGCAAGGACAAAATTACTCCAAACTTCAGCAGAGATGAAAGACCCCAAATCTGCCAGCTCCTGTATTTAGCACCCTGGGGAATAACTCTGAGAAGAGAGCACCAGGCTCTCAGATTGGTGTTTGATAAAACCTGAGGTGAGACACGAGGACAGGAATCCCTTTCCACTTGGAGATGTGATTCCCAGGAAATCACTCTTGGAGAAACAAGTTTTACAATCCCAACCTGCTGCTGCTTTCTGGTGGCTCCAGGACTGAGGAGGCTGTACTGGGCAATGACAGCTTTTGATGCAAATGGAAATTCTGGGGGAAATTCAACTCGGTGTGTTTCCAAAGGGATGCCAAGAGATCCTCTGCAGAAAATCTGTATTTGTTTCTTACTTTCATGACTTACTTGTTGACAACCTTCTCTTGCCATGGTTCACCTGTTCTCAGGAGGTCTCTGGCCCAGGCCCTGACACTTTGTCAGGTGCTGCTGGTTCTTGCCCAGTTTTCCAGGGGTTTCATCAGGTGCTGCTGGTTCTTGCCCAGTTTTCCAGGGGTTTCATAGAATTCCACACTGGTTTGGGTTGGAAGTTCATCCCATTCCACCCCGTGCCATGGGCTGGACACCTTCCACTATCCCAGGCCTTGTCCAACCTGGCCTTGGACACTTCCAGGGATACAGGGGCAGCCACAGCTGCTCTGGGCAATAATTGAGAAATTAAGATGCTTCTATAAAAATTCTGAATTGTCTGCTGTTTAAGGACTCTAAAAAACTGCCTACAATTACAAAATGTTATAAAAATTCTTCAGTGAAATCTGTACTCAGCAACTGTTCTGAATTACCAATGGAATTTCTAATGGAATTAGCAGTGCTCTCACTAGTGAGGACAGCACGACAGTCCTCAAGTAACTTGAGGAAAACATCCACCCCACAAGACTCATCAGAACAACCTCCAAGGACCACAAGCAACTGAGAGGAGGGACTGGGTATTTTAAGCCAAGTTTCCTAAAGAACTGAGGCTGTGCAGGGCAATTACAATCCTGAGAGGAAACCTTAGGAGGCAGCTTCAGATTCCGTAACACCATGAACTTCATAAATCCACCTCCGCAGAAACAATCCTGAAATAAAAACTTTATTTTCTTTATCACCCAGAGAAACCTTTAATTAAAATGTAAAAATTAAAAAAAGAATTGCAGCTGTCAATCCAGAACCAAACTCCTCCACACAAACCTATGCAAAATAATTGAGCATTAAATGCTGCTTTCCAAAGAGGATGCAAATAAAAACCAGGGCTCACTGAATTAAGTAAAAAACGTGTCTGAAGTGGGTCCTTGGCAAACACACACCTCTTCCCATTAGATTTCTCAGCTCTGACACTTCAGAGCTGCAGGTGAAGATGATAAACTGGATTTTCACAAGGAGGAAGAAAAATTCCCTGCCAAGTGTAATCTACCTCAGTCTTTCACAAGGACACAGCACAAAGCACTGAATGCTGACTGATGGGTTTCACTGAGATGGAAAGATCATGCAGGAAAACAACACAGGGAGATGGAACTCAGCTTCTCCTACTACTGAAACAACTCCAGATCACAGGAATGAAAAATAAATGAGTGATTGCTAGTCTGCAGGATGACAAAAGTGTGCTTGAATTGCACAAATACAGGGTAAATATAATTCAAATAGGACACAGCATTAGGGTTCTTGACACAGCAGGCCTAGGTGAGGAACAAATCTAAGGAATACTTGGAAAAACGCTTCTACTTTAAACCACATGAAGTGTGCAATGAATCTTCTGTTTTGTGTTGCACAAATGGCTTTGAAATGTTTTTTGGCAGAAGCGAACACCACTAGAAAATGTAAAGGCTTTTACATTTTACACTGGCAAATCACAATGCCCTGAGGCAGCTCCCAAACCAGCCATGACAGATGGCCATACAGAAAGTATTTCCTAGATTTCAGCTAACAAATCACAGACACAGCACCTCTGCATGAGGAATACCAAGTCCTGAAGCACTAAGCTCACTTGGTTTTCCACTGCCAAGCTCTTCCAGAAGATCCCCATTGTTTCAGTATTCAGCCTACCTGGCTGCCACAGAGGAAATCAGTCAAGCTCTGTGTGCCTGCTGTATAAAAACCAGCAAATCCTGCCATTTTTAGCTCACACCATTTTTAAGTGAGTAGCCATTAATACTTAAAAGACTGGCTCATTGCTTTAGAATCCATGGAATTGATTGATAATTAATGGTTCTGGTTATCCATAACTACTGACTGACTTCTGTGCCAAATGCAGAGTGCCTCAAGCTCATTAATTAGTAAGAGCTTCTTTAAATTCAGCAAGAAAACTCATACCAGCAAACTGCTGGGATTGTATCAGTGTGAGAAGACAATGCTGGGCAACTCCTTGCTTAGTTTACATAGAGACATCAACCATTTTTTAAATTCTGATTTATTGAGCTCTACACCAGGAGAGGATGCTTGCTTATCTTCCAGTGACTGTGATCCAACTGCAGAGCCATGTGGGCACCAGGGATGTTCAGCATTTGGGAAAACAGATGTTACTCAAATTTGTTGTACAGCCTGCCAAAAAATTACTGGCACCTAGCAAGGTGTGTGTGGGAGAACTGTAGAATGAGTAAAGCTGCATAAACAAACATATTTATTTTTTAAAATAATTTGTAGAAGTGACTTGGTGCTCACTGACTGAAGGAAGCTGCAAAGGAACAAGTTCAGTAACTGACAGCTCCTTCCTGGAGCTAAAGGAAGTCCTGGAGGGCTGGAAGCTGAAGCTTGCACTAACACACATCTCAGGTGAGACAGGTTAATAAAACAATCCATTTCTAGAACTTGAGCTCTGAATTTTGTATCATTTTGCATCTTAGAACAAGGCTGCTTTTCCAAAAGCTGTAACTACGTGCTTAGTTACACGCCACAGATTTAATGCAAGAATGGAGAGGTGCCTTACAGAGGAAGGGATCACAACTGCCCCTTCCAGCCTGATCTAACACAAACTGGGAATCCAGCACAGCTGTTTCCCAAGAATCAGCAAGAATTTGCTACCTTTGACGTGATTTTTCCAGCATCTGCAAGGCAGGAGTCATTTGTGATGACCTGGAGCTGACCAAAGCCCAGCCTCAGCTCTCAATAAGCACAGGCAAGGCCTGGGCTTAGCTGTTACCCTCTGGGGCAGCCAGGCTCAGCCTGGAATGTCAGCAAAGGAATGCCAGGATTTCAGACCTGAAGGGACATCAGTGAAATTCTGAGTCATCTCCCCTGGGAGAAGCACAGGGGACAGCCCTGGGTGCAGTGGTCTGGCTGTCACACACCCCACACTCCCAGGATTCCCCTGCACACAGATGTTTGTGTGCACAGCTGTTTCTGGATGGATGGATTTGCACATCTGTTCATATAGATACTGCACATGCAAGCATGTATTACATATCCACTATCTGCATAATCCTATTACACATGCAAACAAGTCTCAGAGGAAAGAAAACTAATTAGCATTCCCATATTAATCCTATTGGGCATTGCAAGTATTTCTTAAGAGCCAGGATGGGACCACAGCAGTCTGACTCCACAACAAAGTGTTTATGTAAAATATGATCTCTCTGCCAGAGGGAAGCAAAAAAACAACTCAGGCTGCAAGTGAAGCTTTTTCTCTCCCTTGCATTATTTATTCTCTCCACAAAGGCATCATTGGGTTTTTCTGATGTCACCACAAAACACACTACAGAAAATCCACCCCTACCTCGTGCTATAAAATACATATATTAAATTCAGATAAGCTCAAAAAAAAATAAAATAGCACAATATAAATTTTACAGGAACTTATGAGAGCATTAAGAGTTTATTAAACAAAAAAAATGTTTATTCCCCAAAAAACTGTGATTTAGAAGACTGTCAAAAAACCATCTCTATTTCCTCTTCAACTTCTATGCAATTAGTTAATTAGTGTAGCAGTACCTATTTTTAAGGCTCACCTCTGGTTTTGAGGGAGGTGTGCCTTTTAAATCAGGTAGCATTTTCCCTTCTGTGGATTCCCAAGATTTCCAATCTCTCAATGAGGCTGAGAGGTACAGGACAGCAGTGTGAACCACCCAGGGCCAGGGGGTGGAATGGGATGGGTTTTCAGGTTCCTTCCAACCCAAACCATTCTGTGATTCCATGCTAAAACAAAACCACAAAGACTCCTCTCTCCCAGAGGGGGCTTGTAGATAATTTTTTCCAGCTTTGCTGTATGTTCTCATCTCAGCCCTACAAACATGGATGAATACCAGAATAGCTACAAGATCTCATTATTCAAAAAATAGCTGGAAAGATGAACTTGCAATCCTGGTATTTCCTCTTGAAAAAATGAGATAAATTAGGTGCACTGCCTGACTGTACTTTCAATGAACTCTTCAAATCAACACTTGCTTACCTGGAAACTTCCTGCAATCTTAAAGGTTAACTTGAACAAAAGTGTTGGAAGAGTTTAATTAGAACAAGATGTCTTGAACATACTAGGTGTGAGCTCCATGTGCTTGAGGAATACATCCATGACATGATGGAATTTTGGAGATGGATACAAAGCAGAAACTGGCACTTTTGCTCAGAGGTAAACAGTACATCTCATTTATGTTCACCAGGCCATGTTCTGCTTTGCTCAGTCCATAAGACACACATGAAAATTAGGATGAGTAAAAAGAAGTTTCCAATCCTGTTCTTTAAACTTGCCCAGATTTCTCCTGGCTTTATAAATACATGCAACATGGAATAGCTCTGAGTAAAAGAGCTGCCTTTGGAAAGAGACAGAGGAGATCTTTTCACAGATCTTCTAAGGCAAAGGTCACTCATGTCACCATGCCAAACCAACTCACCATCAGCTTGCTGCACAGCACATGCACAAGTCTCAGACACAAGAAGGGAGAGATTATGTGAGCCCACAACCACGTTATGGCTCACAGCCCCAGCACACGGTGACTAACACTGCTCTGTGGAGTTTGCTTTCCCAGAAAAAGCACTTTTTGTTTGAATAACTGGTTGCTGATACAATGAGTCACTCAACTACCTCAAGCAGCAGCTCCAGCACTCTGAAAGGACTGGCTGGGAACTGCTGAGTACAGAATGTGTGCTTGTTTAGGAACGACCTGCCTTAAATAAACCACTGACTCACCTTGTCACGCAAATGATGCTCTGCAGCCTCAATATTCAAAGGATCGTCAAAATTCAAAAGATCCTGGAAAAGAAAAGAGAGAACATTGAGGGGCTCCCACTCACTGCATCACCAGGAGCCCAAAGCCCTCAGGAATAAGACAATGGAACAAAGCAAACAGGGCAGCAAGGGCAGTGCCATTTCATCATTTCATCCCTGCCTCGCTGGTGCCTCTGCCAAAGGTAAATGCAAATGAGTCATTTGGTAATTGGAAACCAAATCACAGGGCAATTAAATGGTAACAGCACCAGGGCATTTAAACCCTTCTGGCATGGGCCCCATGACACTTCTCCCTGGAAGTGAGAGCATTTCTATTGGAAAACTAAATTTTGGAGGAACAGTCAAACTTGCAGGAGGCGCAATTCCTGTTGATTTTTGTTAGAGGGCAAAGTAAACCTTGAAAAAAACCTCTGCAAACAGTGTGCTGATAAAGAAGGGGTTTCCTTAATTCCACCTCCACAGAAAAGCAATTTCACTCTCTCTGTGAAGAAACTATGTGACCTGGAGCCTGACAGGGAAGTTTCAGTGCTCTGGGAAAAACAGAGCCTAGAGGAAAAGGAGTGCAAAGATCCTGAGAACTAAGGACATGTGGGGTCAGGGAGCAGAAACAGTCCTAACAAACCTCAGGCCTCCCAGTTTAATCTCAAATACTAACTTTGGAAGTAGAAAGGGTCTAGGGTTACAGAGGAGAAGAGGAATCATCATTAAAAATAACACTGAATCACAAGGCCCCTGTTCTGTCTGCAGCCCAGATCTTTCCCCAGTCTAAGGTCAGCCTGTGTGAAGAGTGAAAAACCACTGTCCCACAATGTGAAAGGCTCCTGGCAGTCCCCAGGCTTGTCTTCAAGCAGCAAAGCCCACGTTTCACTCCAATCAGGACACCCACCCACCTCATTTTCACTCACTTTCTTCAATAAACCCCCCAGTGAATCTGCCAGACCAGTGTGATCCCAGTGCCAGCTTTTCAAAGCCTAATTATTGACAAGAGGCTGGGGGTGAGGGGAAAACAGGAGGGAAGCACAGCTCTTCACCAGCCATGACAAATCCCTGTGGTCTCCTAGGCAGGACCACCCCTCTCTGCAGCTCTTTCCCAATATTTTTATTTTATGCAGCTCTGCCCCTGAGGATTTTGCTTTCTTCCACTTACTTGGCATGCACAGGTAGACTGACTGTGGGAAAAAAAGTGAAATGCAATTCACTTTTGCTGGAAAAGCAAACACTCTCCAAACTTTTACATCAATTTACCGAAGAAGTGTTGAAAAAAACAACCAAGACTGTGGATGCCAGGAAATCCAAGTTTCCTTCTACACCCTGGAGTGGTTGGGGCAGCCCCTGCAGAGGAGAGGACAAATGTAGCCACCACCTTAGTGCTGCTCTTTGCTTTCTCCTGACCTTCCCACCCAGCAGCAATGGCTGAGGACAGGAATCCCTACAAAAGGTAACTTTTGTAAAGACTTTATCTTCTCTCCACTTTTAGGGTAAAAGCAGCTGTTGCATCCTGCCTGCCTCTTGCAGCTTCCTGCCCTCTGCTCCATTTTCAAGGTGCACCTGCAATTACAGGTTCCTTGCTCCCAAAAATCTTTTAAAAAAAAAGGAGGAAATGGGATCCCTGAATAAAATCACATAAATTCTGTGACAAGTCAGGTTTTAGGCTAACAAGGAATGAGACTGCAGGGCAGTCATTAACTCCTAAATAGGATTTTTTAAAAAAGACGAAGACCAACACAATTCTTTCTCAGAACAGCATGCATTTCTATTTCCTGCAAATTAGCAGAAAGAGTTTCATACTGTGTGGAAGATCCCAAATAATTTGTTATCAAAATATCCCCTAATATTTCTAACCAAAGGAAAATCCATGTACAAAAAGCTGGCATTTCAGACAGTCTGGATGAGTTCCACAAACAAAAGCACAATTTGATTTCATACTTGTCCAACCAACACCCACTGAAGCCAAGGGAAATAAAGACCTAAACTTTTACAGGCAACAAACAAGGCTGTCATTAGGTGATGCTGAAACTAAAGCAGGCAGGAGAAAGAAAAGGGAATGTGCAAAATATTCCTTTACTTACAGTAAATAAAGAGTTTAACCCCCAGACAATATCCTGCAAAGAAAAACACAGTTAGACAGGCATTTCAGGAGTTTTGAACGTGTTCACAAACTTTATTTTTCTATTAATACATGAAATATCTGGAAAAAATCTAGATTCCAAGTTATGTTTTACTAATTTAAATCAAAATGCTGAAAAAGCTTTCCCATTTCATGGCCACTTGATATTTAGAAGTCACCAAAACCAAATACTGCATATTTCAAACAGAAGGTCAGAGCTTTCTGTGTGTATTCCTGTTGCTCCTCCCTTCAAGGAGAGAAGTGATACCTTAGGATATGCCACCAGCTGAAAACTGCACTGTTTAGTTTAAAGGCTCGGTAATGAAAATTAATTCAGCAATCTATTCTTAAAATTAAAGAGGGGTCAAACAAATACTTGAAACTGTCAAAATATGAGAGAAAAGAGGGTGAGCTGCAGTAGGAGTACAGAGAAATACTATTCTTACGTAAGCACATGTCTCCAGTCATTCCACAGTTAAATTTACAATAAAGATAAAGCCTCAAAGTACCAAACTTCCTGTGCACAGCAAAGAACTTCAATAAATGAGTATATTTGAGCTTGTTTCCTGTTCTGGGCCCTGTGCTGAGAGTGTGGACCACAGAAATCCATATCCCTTAAGGACACTGTCCAATTACACCCTAATGAACAAGACACGATGTCAGCATTCCGCAGCCAACGGCCTCCCACGATCCAATTTCCCTCTGCTCTTGCACAAACGACCCACTCACTTTATCTGCTTTTAAAACATCCATCTGCCCAGCAGGGATGGCACTGTCAGCCTTTCCAGCCTCAGCACCTTCTCAAGTGTGGCAAAGGCAGCAACTTTCCAACGTGGCAGCACTGATACATAAACTGCACAAAAGGGGTGACCCAGACATTTCATTCCAGTTATCTGTAATTTTTAAGACTCTAGTGCTGAGCAGTCATCCTCACTCCCAAAGAACAACTCTGCCAGTTCCCTGGCAAGCAGGAGAAATTGAACATTTCAATTTTAATTAGTTTATTATTCAATTGTTTCAAAGAAGGGATGGAAATCATTGTTTCACACTTTATTTAAGCTTCTGTGCTTGTTCAGCTGCTGGAACAGACACCAGGCACAGCAGAGGCCAGCAGAGCATGGTATTAAGGACACCTGTATTAATCCTTGGGATAAATAATTAGTACAGTGCAGTGATGTGCCAAAGTCACAGATTAAAGGAAGATTTGTTGGCATGGAGAGCAGCAAAAGGCAGGAAGGTCTCAATTTCCACTTGATTCTCCCACATCCAGGGATCAGAGGGTGCTCAGCAGCTCTGGGCAACCCCTCTGCGCCCAGAGGTCAGGATCCCATTCCACTGCTGCCCTCCAAGGCTGTATTGTGCTTCAGGGAGGCAGAGTTGCAGGGAAAAATGACATTTTCAGAAGTTGCTTTCTACCTGCACCATGGCACAGCAGGCTGCAGTTGCAGAATGTGCTGCAGAACCACAACACTGAGCATTAAAACCATCCTGAACAGGTACAAGGCCACCTGAGTACTCTGAGGTCTGGCCATTTCTAACTCCTGAATGCCAAACCTGCATTCCCAGGGGTACAAACTCTCCACAGCTGTTCAAGCACCAGCATGGCTGAGAAGGAACAAACCAGGAGCAAGTCAGTGCCTTCCAAAATCCTCAGGACATCGTCTTCTCCTTACTCTGAACAGTGCTGACCCCCCTGCTCTGCCAGAAGCTCCCCAGACACCAGCAGAGCTCTCTGCACACAAAACTCCTTCTTGTCCAATACAAGCTCCAATACCTCACACAACTAAATGCTTCAGCTCAAAAAGGAGATCTGATGTCATATTTTCCCATTATATAATCAATTGTTCCCAAATTCTTATTTGCTGGACCCTGGTTTTAATGCTTTGGGGTGCTTGACTCATTTGGGCTGGTTTTACAGAGTTCTATTAAAAAACAAAGAAGGAAACATCAAACAAAAAAAAAAAAAAAAAAAAAAAAAAAAAAAAAAAAAAACCAACAAAAACCTTTGTACAGGCACAAGTTGTCAGAATGCTGTACATCTCCACTGCCACTCTAGACACCAAAAAGCATAACAGGATTACTATTCTTACTGAATAATTTACTTGTGATAGTCTTAATACCATTTTTGATGTTTCCATCTATTCAAGTTTTATGATTTGCTGGATTCATTTTATACCCTTGCATGGCTCCATAAGAAATAATGCTAAATTACTACCAGAGGACAATTGCTTTTTGTAATGAGCTTGAGGCTAGCCTGGATTTAAGTCTAGGATATTGAGAAAGGGAAGTGGGATGGAACAGATGAGCAAAAGTGAAGCAAGTATTTGGTATGTGAAAAACTCACCACTGTTGAACTGCAGAAATAATCACCCTGCACTGCTGACTTCAGCAGAGCTGTTGGCTGCATGCAGATAAGCACTGGCCTAGATGCTTGCTTTGGGTTTTCCCAAGGAACTAAAAGGATGTACAAGCCACTGAAGATCTTGTCACATTTAACAGCTCAAAAACTTCTGTTCCCCTTCAGTGTAATAAGGCGTCAAGCTTGGCTTCAAATATTTATTGAACTTGTGGCTTAAATAGCCTGAAAACAAAGTTAAGCCCACGTGCAGGAGTTTTTAAAGGTGATTTTCACAGGGAGGAGCATGGCAGGTGACCCTGAAAATGTTCATGGTGCACACCTTGACAGTGGTGCACTTCAGTGAGACCCCACTTGTACAAGATCAGACATCTGCACCTGACAAAGCTGCTTCCTTTACAAAGCTGCTTTTCTGAGACTTCTGCTCTGGGTTTACCATCAAAGTTACAGAGCACAAGGGCACCACTGCTGAGGGGCAGCCACAGGGCAAAGCTGAGAGCCTCTGCTTTTGCAGCAAACCTGCTTTTTGTGCTGGACCTGCAGCCTGGGCTGCCACATTCCTCGAGCTGCTTTATCTGGCTCCTGCTCCAGCCTGCCCAGGCTGTCCCTGTGTGGTGTCCCAGAGGTTTGCCATCAGCTCAGATGTCACCTGTGGGTCAGATGCCTTTGGGAGTCCAAGGCAGGTCTTGGATATGCAAATGGATTTAATTCACATCTGTTCTGTTAGTTCAGCGGAGGCAATGATGGTATTTGAAATCAGGAACTGGGGCTCCCAAGCACAGCAGCACCTGGTTAAACCCACAGTGGGTGAGGGGAACACAGAATAATGAGGGAAGCACACTCTGCTCCATGGCACTGCCACCATCCTGGGCTGGAGCATGGGGAAGTCAACACAAGCAAGTCAGAAGATCAACTGACTGCTGTAAACACCCCTTTATAATTGTCCCTTTTCATTCTGCACTATTTTTGTGCTGCATGGGAGTGAAAAGTTACACTAAACCCCTGGCAACAGATTTGTTTACGGCATGCCAAACGAGGAGAAAATGCTGCTGCTGCAGCAGTGTCTGAAGTTCAAGAGCAGTGACTCAAAATCCTCAATGCAGCTTTTGAAACAGCCTCTCCTGAGGCCAGGGAGTCTCAAAGCTTTGCATTTCTAGGAGGTCCTAACTCAGTCACTGACATTGCCAAGTGACAGCTCTCAGAGCCACTTCACAAAAGCAATGCCACTGAAACCATGCCACGGACAAGGGGTTCAGAAAGACAACCACAAGACACTTCTGGACAGAGAGCAAACATGGAAACTGTAAATTAAGATTAAATTAACATTTTCCAGTTTACCTCAATGTTTCTGAGGTATAGAATTAATTAAGATTACATTAAGATTTTCCTTTAACGGGCAAAGTATATTCAATAGATTAATTTAAGAAGAGAGCAAACCAGACAAAAGCACCTAGCAAACTTCCAATCAAAGAAATTCCCTTAAGAGAGCCAAGAAGCATTTCTGATCTAACAGACTGAACAAAACAAAGCTCATTGCTAAACCATTCTTTATAAACAAACAATTTGACCCAGTCAAATGAACAAAAGGAGCAGCAGTCATTTATACAAGCACATGTTTGAAGCAAATTTTTTTGGTTTGTTTTAAAAAGGGCTGGAAATGCCCCTGTAAAATCCAGCTTGCTCTGGTCCAGGCCATGCATGACCAAGTCCTGGGGCAGCTCTCTGCTGTTGTGTCTGCCTATTTACCACCTCAAAGTGGTTTTCCTCCTCCCTTCCCTTCTTCCACTAGCTGTTAAAAACAAGCCCAGCTTCCCCTCCTCACTGCAGCCTAAAAAACCAAGCACACTTCATCCCACCCCACCAAATAATCACTGGTCCTGGGGATAAAACAAAAACGTTTTCCTTCCAGAGACATAGGCACTTTTTAGCTTATGAAAAACCTTCTTCTCTCCTAAACTGTCTCCTCCCAAATAAAATCTCTTTTTATCTTTCCTCTCCTGCTCCTCTCTAATCTTGCAAAAGTTGAAAAACATTGTTTCCACCTAGAATAAGATGATAAAGTGAATGCCACCTTTCTTCAGCCACCCACAAAAGCCACCTCAGTTGTCATGTGTCTGTCATCCCTGCCTGTGCTTCCCACCCAAACACAACAGCAGCTCCCCACGGGGCTTTGGGTAACTTAAAAGGCATAAACTGCTCCAGTTAGCAAACACAAAACAAGGAGGAAGGCTGGAAAACCATTTCTTTTCTACTTAAATATAGGAGGGGAAAGAAAACAGGACCAATTCCAGGCTGTTCCTGTCCCAGACCAAGGCAGCTGTGAAGTGCCAAGCATGCAGAGCACTCCTCTCCCATCCCTCACTTTGTCACTGACTCCTTGACATTTGTCCCCGTGGTTACTGCAGGGCAAGTGGATAATCCTGTGGAAATTGTTCCCTGGGGAATTCTCTGATAGCTTCTTAATGAACTACACCACAGTGATTAGAACACTGAAGCCATCACCCTCTAGAGACCAGTGTGCTCAGTGCATTAAAGCTGACTGCAATTGAATATTCAGAAATCAACAGTTTGGGGAGAACAAGCATGGTTTAATTACACTTACTGAGGTATCTCAGCTCTCCTCACTCACATGTTCAGAAGAGCAGCTACTGTACCTAAACCAAAGATTTGGTTTTGCCAGAGGACAATAAAGACAGAAAATTAAAATTTTGCAAGTCTTTTCTGAAGCAAAGGCTATTAGAAGACACTGAGCTGTGTATTTTCACCAGTCTGGGCATGTATGGAGGAGAAAGAAATAAATCACATCTTACAATACTGATAAAGCAAATTTATAATGAAGTCAAAATACAACACAATATATCCTTGGAAAAATACTTCCCGAAGCTTATTTTAAGAAAAAATAAGACATTTAAGAAAATGTCAGATCTACACAGAAGATTGTCTTCAGCAGTTTATAGCTTCTCTTTCCAAATACTGGGTCTGAAGTTTTTGTCTGGGGCTTATTCACTTTTTAGAGGTGAGGAAGACACATAAAAAGACCAGCTCCAGAAGAGGATTTGAATAAATCAATAGCTGTACAATGTTATCATAATGCTGAGAAAAACAGCCTGAGCAACAAGAATTAATGTAACATAAAGCATACAGGTTTCTTTTTTCCCTTCATCCTCAAGACAGTGACAGTTACTTTATTGTCTGTTTCAAACATTTCTCTACACTAATTACAGATGATTTTGACAGCAGACCGTCTATTTTCCTTAAGATGATGGGTGAAAGTTTTGTACTTTCAAAACTCCTCAGGTTGATGCTTAAACATTGAGGTAAACTGGAAAAATGAAGTCAGGACCATCTGATTTATTTCTCCAAGAGATGAGTTTGGCATTTGGATGATTCCAAATGAAGTCATTCCACTGCCTGAAGACAAGGGCAGAACCAGTGAACCAAACAGGACAAAGAGCTGCCATTTAGAATTAAAACACTAATTAAATAAGCAAGGCTCCTAAGGATCAACTCCAAGTAGCAACAGTTTACTGGAAATGAGTCTTAATTCCTTTTAGATCAGGTAATCTAATAGCACAGACAGATACTTATTAACCTAGACTCTGGAGTTATGGCAGAGAAATTCCTGAAAAAACAGTGGTTTCCTGTAGGTGGGCATGAAAAGCTGTCTGCAGATCTGTAGTTTAAGACTACCTGGATGTTTCCTGCCCCTGGCTCTCCTGAGAGCAAGAAGACAAAAATGACAAAACCCAGCACTTGGAACTATGTGAGTGAAAAACTGAAATGCACATACACCTAACAAACATGGAAAGCCTCCAGAAAACCACCCAGCTAGCTGAGACCAGCTGGATCTCTGTGAGAACACAGCTACAAAAAGAAGAAAAAGGACAAATATTCCCTGAGAACATCCATCATACATTTTTAAACACTGGTTTTAATGTTCATATGCTCAGCCCTCCACAGAGTTGCCCAAGTGTGCTTTGATTATTTTTCAGGTCCATCAATCAGCCACTGATTTATGAACCCATTTCCAGTTGCAGTTAGTTAGAGGTAACTGCAGAAGGAGCCTGACTTTTAGAACCAGTCAGGCATTTAAAATACAGATCCACTTGTTCAGTTCTTAAAATCAATCACCTGAGATGTTTTCAGAGCAAAATGAAAACAAGCATTTAGGACAAAGCTGAGGAAAATTAAGGAGAACTAACTGAGCTAAGCAGATGATAATCCTGGCAAATAAGGTACATATTGAGGTCTAAAAGGAGCTACTGAAGCACTGAGGAGTTTGAAATTGAAATTACTGAAGGGTACAAAGCAGAGTAGCAGAGTAACAGCAACAGTGTGAAGTCATATGAGGTATTTAAAAGCTGGTACTTCCAGTGACATTAAAAAAACCTGAGAATAAAATGGAATTAAAGCCATCTATTTGCTTTCTTCCTGGGAAACTTTCATTTTGACCATCACACCTAAAAACAGGAGAAAAGCAAGTTCAGACACTCTGAGCAGGGCCCAAAGTAACTGCAGCAGTTTCCAGCTTTGTGAATAAGCTGCTTTAGAGAGGAAAGTATGCAATAAAATGATGCAGAATGTGACAGAATGGAATCTGAAAGGTAAGTAAGCTCCTGTTTAGCTTAGTAAACTCATGTTTAGCTACAAAGGAGCAGAAGGAACACAAAGATCAGCCAGAAAGCACTGCAGCAGTGTTCACACAATCCACAGCCTGGACACCAACCACCACCAGAAATTATCCAAGGGTTTGGGATTCTGGAGTGCTTCTATGAATAAAAAGAAAGTGATTTTAACAGTGCATATATAGACAGGCTGGCAGGTTAATGTTTTAAACCTGTTTCAGGGTAAGAGCCCAACTCTGCTCAGAACCTGATTTCAAAAAGCATCTAATGCAGGAATTCGGGAATAGCACATTCTTTAGTGCCTTCACTCACACACAGGCTGCTCTGCACAGTGGTCCATGGAAACGTGTTCCCAAGCACAAAGGGAAAAAAGATAAAGCTCAGCACTTGGTAACCTGAAGAGAATTCAATCATGGATGAGATGATGCCAAGTGCAAAAAAATGCTGGGAAACAAAACTGAGTTAGGTCTTCCCCCCTCTTGAAGAATCCTCCACACTGTTAAAAATAAATGTTATGAGGTAAGTTTTCCAGACAATTTAGCAGATTTTCATTTTTATTTCAGAAAGTTTCTTCACATTTCTACCCATTTGATACTAAAAAAAATATTGTAAAGGTCACAGCAGTTTATTTTGAAGGATTTTTCATAAAGCTCTGCTGTCACCACAAGGATTCAAAACTGAGACACAATCAAAATCTTGAGCCTTCTAAAGGGTTAAGCACACAAGCTCCACACATGCAGCTGCATTCAGCATGGTTTGTGCATGGAGCTTCTCATGTGTATTCTCTATTTGGATGGCTTTTCTAATGCCCTTGGAACAGTTTTTGTGGTAGAAGGACATGCCCACTCTCAATTTAATTCTTTAGGAGTAGTTCAGAGTGCTTTATTGGGTAAGTCTGGGTGCTATTCTTCCAGAAAACCAGGTTGACTTCATATTCTTGACAAATTAAATACTGACTTTCAAGTGCATAACAGGCTAAGACTGGATTCCTGCCCACAGTGCTTCTGTGCAAATTCTCACTGCTCCCCTTGTGGTGATGAAAACCTGTAAAAAGTGAGCTCACAACTGTGGTCCTTCAATGGTCAAAAATACAAAAATCCAAGGAGGACATCTGATTTTGTCTTTTTGAAGTTAAGCTACTAATTCCTTTTCTCTTGCTGAATCTTTCATTTCAACAATCACAGAAAAAGCTCCTGTCTTTTGGGTTTCTTGTCCACTTGTATTAATTTTTTTAATGGCTGAAGCGTAAAACTTTATCTGAATGAAAGTACAGGGACAGGAACAGAACTGGTAAATTAACTAGTTAAATTACTCAGTGCCTTGATTTAACCCAAGATGAAAAATAAACACAAAGGGCAAAACAAAATCACACCAACTGATGAAAAAACAACAGGGAAAGACTGCTTAAGAAAATCCACCAAACAAAACACTCATTTTACTTCCACAATATCACACGCTCACCTCAGGAGATGTTTTACAGATTAAGAAAGTCACAGATCTCATTCATAGTGCCAAAGAGCAAACCAAGTATCAGATAAAGGTCGTTTTCAATTTGCTTTTTGAAAGAGACAAACACCTGATGTGTACCCTTTATCCACCTAATGCTGTTAAAGCTCTGCAAGAAACAATTCTGGCAGCATTCCTGGGAACAGCAACAGGAAGATAAATGGCCTGCTCAGTGCTCTGCACTGATTTTGTCAGGAGTATCAATCCCATGGAAATTACCAGGGTTATGGATTGCTGTTCACAGGATGCTCTTGTGTTTGCTGCCTGGGTGGAAAGCAGCACACCTTACAGAGTGTGGGTTCTCAAGAGTCACACCAACCTCCAAAACCTTGGATCAGAGCAGGCTGTGTGCAGCCACGCCAGAACTCCCAACATTCCTACAATCAGCACTGTACCTGTTCCACTGCTGCCACCAACACTTGCTGAAGGACAAAAACCTCACCTCAAAAACCTGTTCCTGAGCAAACCACATGAGCTGATTCTTTCCAAGGCCAGGAAAGGATTTTTAAAGATGTATTCAGTTTGATGGACTTTTCCAAAAAGAAACAGTACCTTTAAGGTTCTAGTTGGGGCCCAGCCAGTGCCATCAATTGAGTGTTCTCTCAACAAACTGGAAAAAAAAAGACACACAGATTATACAGAGCAACTTCTGCTTCAACTGCCTTTGTCAGAAACCTTCTCAGAAAACATTAGGATGTAATTGCAAGATAAGATCTAATTCTTGCACTATTTATATCCAGGTAATGGAATTTTAAACCCCAGGAGTTGGGATGTCTGCCTAAAATTGCCTTCTACACAGTGTCATTACAGAACTCCCCATCTGAGCTCAACCTCTGTCAGAACACCTGAATTATTTTCCTCCAGCAGCACAAGTGTGACAGAAATGCTTGTGACAGGCTCAACACTGAACCCTTTTTTTATTCCCTGATACATGTTAGAACATGTGGATCTCTGGTGAAGAGACAGCCTTGCAGGATGACCCATCTCTCACCAAAACTGGCATAAACCAATCCAAAAAAGGATGTTTTAGGGAGGGATATCTAATTAGCAAAGAGAGGATCATCATCCTCTATTGTGTGAAAGGACTTCAGCTTCCTACAGGTAAAGAGTTTTAGTCTGTCTACTCTGGAGGAAAAACTTATAAAATAAATTTTTATATATTATATAATTTATATATTATTTATATATATTTGGATTTTTTTATATATATTTAGAGAAAGAGATATAGATATAGATAAATATATAAATAAAATCCATAAATAAGTATAGAATATATGTATTATAAAATATTACTTGCATTTTAATATGAATATTAACATACAAAATACAGAATTTCCTATATTATGGTACATATTAAGCCCAGTGAAGCTGCTGACCTATTTGCAAGTGGAAACCATGGAGGTGCTCAGGCATTTCTGGACCTTTCAGATCCAAACCTCAGCAGTTATGAGAAGGAGATATACTGGGGGTCAGAGCACAGTTGAGAAATAAGCTGAAGTCTTGCTCAGAAAAGTAATAATCTGAATGAAAAAAACTCTAAGAAACTCCTTGAAGCATCATTTCACAATCACACCTTCCTCTGTAAGGAGTCACCTAAAACAACTCACACAGCAAAGCACAAAAATTCACCACCAGCAGCAGCTTCTGCTACTGAAATGACAGGGTTCAAGTGAAATAGTCTTAAACTATAAGGTTTTAGCAATTTCCAGGCTGACAGGTATTCAGTAATTTTTAAATTACAGCAGATGACTAGATCATACAGGTTATGTAGTTATCTAATGAACACGGCAAGTTTATATCCAAGGAAATTCAATCCTTGTTCAGTGCAGAGATCCTAGGGAACAGGATGATCAGCCTGGACAAGCCCATTCCACCTGAAGTGTGCTGCTCATCTTATTTCTGTGCCTTTCAGAAGATAAAATATGCCATTAGCACTTGTGCAACGTTCAAAATAACATCTTGTGGCTGCAGTTTGTCTCCATATGACAAAAGCAAAAGAAGCTTGCTTTTTGTCTGCTCCTTATCAAATTGTGCAGCAGTGCTTCCATTTGCCTCTCCACACACCTCACTGGGAAATTCCAAGCGAGGGGGAAGTTAACACACCAAATAAAATCATAAAAATATTCAGTGACAGAGCACCTGAGCATGAGCTAAGCCTCATGGACAGCCCTGCAGCTTCCCAAGGCCTCAGAGCTCTCCTGGCTCAGCTCCAGCTGGAACACCACAGCCAGACTGAGGAGACACCTGTACCTCCCAGAGCACTCTGGCAGGAAAGCAGGGAAGACACAGAAGTGTCCCTTTGGCATGATACTCCTCATTTGCTGATAGAATTGGTTTTAGAGCAGCACCCTCTTTCTCCTATAGATTGGGAATGACCATTAAAGCCCCTCAACAGAACATTTCCCCAGATCTAGGGAGACCTCCCAGCCTATGATTACAAATCATACCTCAATCTGGGTTCCTACAGGCAGACTGAAAACCACTGCTTTTCAACTTTCAGTAACCAAAACAGCCCCTGATGTGACCAGTCAGCTGCCCAGCTTTCATTTCAACAAAAATCTTCTCATTCTGTGAGTAACTCCTGCATGGCAGAATGCTCTGAGGATTTTTTTTCTTATTAAATACACACATCCTAAAGAGATCTTTTTAAAAACATTCCATGAGGTAGGAACTGCATGATTCCAGTAAGTGTAAAACCTTCTGGAACTCCAGCTGACCCAGTCTGCAGCTTAAGTGACTACAATTTACTGTAAGGAGAAGATCAGTCTGGAGAAACCTCCATTTTTTCTATCCACATGTGCAGTGCAGGTGATATCCAGTATGGGCCAGACCTAATTAGGATCTGTCATTAATAATATGGCCCAGGGTAACATAAAGCACAGAAAAATACCACTTTTCCTGCCCACAAGCTTAACTATTTAGAATGTTTTCATCCAGGGATGATTATCAAACCAACACATACCACAGCATGAGGTATGTGGGGGAAAAGCACTGATGATTTTCTGCTTTTAAAAACAACTGAAGCTATTTTAATGCAAAGACTCTTGTGTAAGTTGATTGCAGATACTATACATAGAATGCATTCTCTGACAGGCATAAAGCAATTAAGTTATTTTAGTTTTTCCATCTAGTGCCAGACATTTCCAGGGTTGGATATGTTGAGGAATCTGACAATCCAAACTGTTTCAGTGCAGATGCAGAAAGCATGCTTCCACTTCATTAGAATTATGATGCTCCAAACACCACATTCCTCTCTTATAATTAAAACCATTTCAAGAGATGGAAAAGTGTGGCTGCCCCATCCCTGGAAGTGCTCCAGGCCAGGCTGGATGGGGCTTGGAGCAACCTGGGATAGTGGAAGTGTCCCTGCCCAAGGCAGGGGGTGGGATGGAAGGAGCTTTAAGGTCCCTTCCAAGCCCAACCACTCTGGGATTTTATGAATGTGAAGCTCAGAAGATGCTGTGCTACAGCTGGAGCTTCAGCTTTGGTTTGGTGCCTGGTATTTGCTGCTCCCTGGTTCAAACACCTCACCTGTTCATTCCTTTACCTGCACTCAGAACATTTAAGTTTCTTAATGCTGATGAGCCTGACCTGCCTAGGGAAGGCAATAAAAAACTTCATTTTCACCAGGACTTTCAACACAGCACTAAAATGATTTCTCCATCTAGAGGAAAAAATCAACTTCTCTTTAAGCACTGATTTGCTACACATGGTGACAACCAGGCTGGATTTTCAGAACAGCTTTCAATTCCACTTATGGGCTTTGCTTCTGCTTCATCTGCCTTTCCTTCTGTGTGCCATTAACTTGAAAAATGACAGGCAGGCTTCTCACTGCTGTTTCTGTTTGGTTTCTGGCCAATTTCACCATCAGGTGTTGAGGATGGAATTGCAGAGTTTTACAGATTCATTTGGAAGAGGAAACATTTACTATCAAGGAAACTCACCCAGCAAGAGAAGCCTCTCTGGCAAGGTAAAGCTTTCAGGTTTCATATCCTGACTTATCCTGACCCCAACCCTGCTTTGTTATAACTGGCACATGTGTCTGATCAGTGGATATGAAATATTAAATTTAACAAATGGCAAACAAAGAATAATTACTGTCAAAGTTTAAGGAACACTTTCTTCCTTCCTTTTTGAAACAAAAAGAATTTTCAAGCTCTTAAACACACTTGGGCAATAAAAGGTAAAGCCTCAAAGCCTCCCTCAGGGCCTGAGGATGATTCAGTTATGAGGGAAACAAAACTACATTTTGTTTAGGCTAGAGTTTACATTTTTACCCCATTTTTTGTTCTACAAGTAGAAGAAAACACTAAGTCTGAACCTGAAAAGCCAGGCTCTCCATGGTCCCTACAGCACAGCAAGAATGAGACTGTGAGTAGGTTTTTATGCTCCTAAAAGTTACATGCAGAATCAGCACAAAAAACCACTGTCATGACAGTTACATCCAATATTTTACCAAACAGAGAAACCTCCAAGGTTACAAAACTCCAACAGAACGTTGTTCCTACCTTAGGCAGATTTCTCCTGTCTCTGTAATGTTTGGGTGCCAGATTCTTGTCAAACATTTTACCTTTGGAGGCTGCCAGGAGAGAAAATAAATTACTGTGTTATCCTCTAAGATAAAACCCTGTTATAACTCATAAAACAGAAAAAGGCAAATATATTTGATATTCACAGCCTGGGCTTGTATGTTTAGGGCAATGATGCATTATCTGCAAGAGCCAAAACAGACTTCTCTGCCCTTTTAGCTTTTCTAAACTCTTCATAAAAACCAGGCTTGGTATTAGGCTTTTCCTTAGAAAAAAATCACTTTTAAGAAAGCCAAGAAAATTTACTCCTTCAGGGAAAACAAAACCCTTTAAGTCATTCAGTTTCTTCATACTTAACTATTAAGACACTAATTTAAACCAAAAAACTTCACCAAGGCTTGTCCAAATCAGGGATTTGTTAAAAAACAGCAGAGGATGCAAAGATAACAAAGAAATAACTAATGATAAATAAATAGCTTATTTTAAATACAGACCCTCCTGTTCACAACTGAACAGAAATGCATCAGCAGTGAAGGCACTAAAATGAAAAGCCACAGGCAAGATCACCAAACTTCTGAATGTCATAGTGGGGTTCTGAAGTACAGATTTTTAAAGTACAGTCTCCTTTGCTCTAGTTTTGTGAAGTAAAGGAAGAGTGGCACATAAAAATTCCAGTAGCTTAGCAACAGCACGTTGTTCCATCCCTGCTCTCCCCATTAGGACTTGCAGCTTTCAATCAGGCAGATTATTTCTGATAGGAAGTGTCCTGGAATCCATCAGCACACACCAGCACCTTGCAGGACTTCAATTAAATCCCAGATTATAAATGTGGAGCCATCTCCCTCCACTTTTTTCCAATGATGTCTTGAATCAAGAGGCAAAACAGCTCAAAGAGCTGTATTTGCACGGCAGCATCATGTGTTTTATCTCATCTTGTTCCCAACTTCCCAATTACCTTTTTAAGAAACTTTTTAAATTAAGACTCCTTGGAAGAGGTAATAAAACATGCATGACACTGAGAAACCAAAAACAGACCTAAAAGAGATGTTGTACAAAAAAAAAAAAAAAAAAAACAACCACTCCTCACCACAACAGATCTGGGATTGATAAGGCAGATTTTGCCTTTCCCTCAATTCAGTTCTGTGCAATAACTCAAGGGACATCACACATGGCATTCTTGAAAATTAAGTGGCTCACAGAAAACAGTCTCAAACTTTTTGACCTCCAAAACACCTTAGAAGTTTTCTAACAGCACAAGCTTTGCATTAGCTACACTTTCTCATTGTTTTGAAAGATGGTGTCTAGTTTTCAAGCGAGGGAAAGCAGCAGAATTTATTCCATGCCATTAGATCAAGATAAAAGAGTAAATTTCTACCATATGCACCTTCAAACACAGAATGTACTGATGAGTCAAAAAAAAAGCTTTGTAGAAACTCTTTTTAAAAAATCCCCAAATCCTCACAGTGAACTAACTGGTGTCTCATTTTTTGTACTGTGGAAACAAAAGAATTCCTTTATCCTTTCAAAGTGATTTTCATTGCTAGAAGTTAGAAAAACCCACTCCTGACAGTAAGACAAAGGTTTTTCTCTCTCTCCATTTTCCCTTTTAGACAGACAGGACAACTGCAGCACCACTATAAAATTTATCTTCAGACAAAACTTCTCCTTGGAACTTGTTCCAGATCATTTTTGAACCCTCCCCAGACCAACAAATCCAGAGATTTCCTCAGGATGATGTTTCACCTGAGCACCTGTGACACTCTACATAACAAAGCTCCCCAAATCCATTTATTTCCTTGCTCAAACTCCTCCTTCCCCCCAGACACCAGCAGCTGCACAGGTAGATGCAGCTTCAGCTGGGGGGCACAGCAGTGACCACATTCACTTCCTTCTCCATTTCTAAGCAGCCACTTCTGCTCTGGGATCCCTCATTTAAAATTAGCAGTTTCAGCTCTTGATGAATTAGGACTCTCAAAGGACAGGTATACCAACAGATTTTGTAATTTTTTAAAAATTATGTATTATTTATGTATTTAATTTGATCAGTATCCTGTAGATGTAAGTCTTCACTAGTGAAGAAATTTACCTCGAGAAGGAATGTGGCTCCTAAGAGAAATCTGGGATGAATGTTATGTGAAATGTTTTCTCTGGACACCAGCTAGTCCCAAAGCATTCTGCTGAACCACCTACAACTGCAGCTCTTCTCTTTACAGTCTGTAAAAAGCATCATTTCCCCCAGGAGGCCCTAGGGGGTATACAAGTCCCTGGGGTGAACTACACTGCAGCCCTGAGGTATTTCTTGCCACCTTCCACCAGCAGTTTCTGAAGAACTTCTCAGACTGGCTGAAAGTGAACACTACACACAGCAAAGCACTGAGAGTGCTTTGGCTGCAGGCCACAATACCAAATCTGCCAAATTGTCCCTCTTTATTTATTTTCTGCTCCTCCACTACACCACAATTCCACATATCCACTCCTTTTGCCCTGGCAGGTCTGCAGAGCTCTCCTGAAAACAGGCATCACTTGTGTCAGTCCCATTCTGCCTGGCAGGAAACTAAACCACAGCCTCAGCAGAATTCCCTCAATATTTGGATTAATACTGCATTCATAGCCTGACCACAATCCAACATCCAACCTCCTGCATTGTTTCAAAACTTTTTATTTTTGTATTGGATAAGAGGTGCTCAAATTTAAAAATATTTCATTAACATTTGCTGTAGATTTTCCTGCTAGTGCTGAGCAGGGAACCATAACAATACAGAAACTTTTTTAATTATGGGAACTGAGAATCAAAAAACTCAGATCAAAACTGAACTTCAGCTCTCCTGTTAACACACAGCAAACACTTTCCTGCAGCAGTGTTGTTTGGGTGACCAACTGGAATACAAAAATCAAAGGGAATTAAATGAACACACAAAAGATAGTGAGGGTGACCTCTGTCACAGAATGAAATTCTTTGGTAGTTAAGGGAAACTTAAAACATCCCACAACCAAACCCACACAACTGCCAACACAACCTAGCTGTGACTGCAACTACTACACACAGATAAGGCTGAATTTAGGCTCAGCTGAACAAGAACCAAAGATCTTCCCTGAAACTCATCTCCAGGTCCTCCCTTACACATTCCTCAGCCTCTCTGCAAGAACTCTGAGCTGCCAACACCAAAAGTAAGACACCAAAGCAGAAGAATGCAGGGGAAAGTTACACAACTGTCAACCTTTTTTCCTTTTGGTTCACTTATTTCATTCTTAGATATATAACTTTTTATGAGAATAATCATTAAATGCAGGTCTCATGAATAATTAAGTGGAGAGAGCAGAACCTCAGCAGAAGGGAAGACACTCATCTGCATTTCCCAGAGCTTCTGCCAGACAGTTGCAGAGACTTATTTTATTAAGAGACAGAAGATCCTTTCTCAGTCTCAATGCCAAGTTCCCCCTGAGGTTCTGTTACCTGCAAAGAAAATCTAAAATGACAACTATGAGACTAATGACAAATACTCACCACCATATTGTAGGCATCAGGAACTTCAGTTTCAAACTGAAACTTTCCCCCTTGGTAATAGCCCTCATCTAGAAAAGGAAAAACAAGGCAAATACTTATAAAAGAGAAAAGCACCAAGACTAAAACAACAGCACAGGGTTACATCAAACACTTCAGCTGGTTGCACCACCAGCTGCCATCTGATCCAAGGAGTGTGTGAGCACCGTGTCCTCCTGCACTCCCAACATTTTTACAGCAGAAATTTGAAGTCAGGAGAGCCAACAGTCCCAGAAAAATCCACCATCCTGATCACAGGAACAGGGATACCCAGCTAGAGGAACCTTGCATTGTAGGAAACAAATCCTGGCACGTGGCAGGCAGCACCACATCAGTGACCCTTGGAATGAGCTGGAGAAATCCTGCCCTTGCTAGAGCACTGCTAGATGCTGCTCCAGGACTGAGCACATCTTCCCAAACTTGTGCTGGCAATCCTGGTGAGTAGTAGGAATGATGTGTGCAAGGGCATGTTTCAGAGTGTACTTCAAGAAGAGCAAGCAGGCTCTTTCATTGTAATTATCTTACTGTGATGTATCTGCTAGGAACACGTTTGCCTCTCTGCCAACCTCTCTACTGAATTATTAAAATGGCTGAATTTTCAAATATGACATAATAAAATATCTACTTACATTTAAGCAGGGCTAATAGAATGGGATGACAGACAGCCTGCAACTCTTGAAATAGCTGTGCTTGGAAGCTGAAATGCTTACAAGTGATCTGAAATGCACCTGGCGTTGCCATTACTGAGGTTTTTCATGGGGAAAAAAAAAATAACAAACCAGCAAACAGGTACCCAGTCCACACTGGGGATTTGAGACATCTGAGGGATGCTCTGGCTCAAAGCACCTTGAGCACTCCAGCCCCAGTGAAGGCCAGGAGGGCTGGTTAACATTATATGATGCAGGTTTTTTGTATTTCTTAAACCAACAAAGAAATGTTCTGTGAAACAATCCATAGTTTACAGAAAGACTAAGAGCAATTTTACTATTACCTAGCTTGTTCCAAACCACAGAAAAACTTAGTTTGTCTACTGTAGGTCATCAAAATCCTCCTTCAGGTTGCTGTCTCCTCATCTGCTTTTCAAATCCGTTCTCCATTCCCACTCCAATTCCATTCTGAAGTGTGCTGGATTTATTAAGCAATTTTAGGCATGCTATGCTTTGCCAGAAAGTAAAGGCACATGTACTGATTTTCATAGGGGAAAAAAGCAAGATAAAAGCATTTCTCTTTTGTTTTTGAATATAGAGAGATAAAAATGAGTAAAGCAAGCCATTAGTGAAGAACAGGAAGCAAGAGGTGAGTTACAGTGATACCCTTTGGTGAAACTGTTCCCTGTCAAATGTGCAATGCACTCAGAGTGAGAAACTGTTCCAGAAAGGAATCACTGGGAAAATGGTCCAATATCCCCCAGGAGCTCTAACACCACATTTATCCAACAGAACACAGCTGACTGCACTTTATCCACCATCTAGCACTATAATACACTTTAACCAAGTGCCAGGAATTATCACATTTCCAAGTATAAAAGTTATTTTCCTTGGCTTAATTTCACTAGTTCCTTGATTTGCTGGACTTGGAGCAAAGCATGCAGCAGCTCTTCACATTCCACCCCTGCTAAAATTAAATAAATGCCTGCTGATGGATGTATCCACGTGTGTTTTATGTCAAAGAAAATCCCCAGGTTTAATGAACACTCACTGCAATGGTTGTCCAAGAAACACTCAAGAACTTTAAGTCTTCCTCCAAGACAATTGAATATTCATCACTGCCTCATATTACAACTAATTTTGTATTTTGGTTTTACCTTGTCACCAATCACTAATTAAAAACCACACTGGGTAAGCTAAACCACACTGCCTCTGCTATCAAATAAGCAAGGACATATTTACACAATTGGGAGAGCAAGACATCTCTCCTCCCCTCTTTTATACAATTCTGCCTCTGTGTTCCTAAAGCAACAATAAAGCCACTCATTACCAGTCACTCAAATATATATTAAAAATTCTGGAGAGCCTCAGAACCCAGCCAGAAATCTTGCACTGCATTCACAATTAACAAGATAATTCACAATGAAGTCATCTTTCAGCATCTCAAGTAAATAGGTTCTCAGACTGGGAGAGAAATTCTCCATTTTTTAGGCATAGAAAAGTGGTGGGAAAAAAGTTCTGGCAGAATTAACAGTGAGGAAAGAGCTATAAATAAACACATCAAATGGAACAGCTTTAACACATAACTTAGGAAGTTGGCCACAGAGACTTTTGCTAAAAAGGGAGGATTCCTGAGCCACAGTTTTCCTCCTACTGCCTAAATTTATGTCTTCAAGCTGTATTAGCAGAGCAAGCATCCCTCCCACTTCAGTCTCAAGTTTCATTACCAACAACCTGACTAATCTTAGCTTGTGTTTGTAGGACGTTTTAATGCCTGAAAGTGCTCTGGAAAACACTTAACCAAATTATTTCCTCTCTTTAGAAGAAAATGCAAGATAATTAGGGCAGGCCACAAAGGATGCACTTTGCATAGTTGCTCCCTGAATCAGCCATGCTCACCAATATTTGTGGGCAATTCACCAGAAAACTGGGCCTTTATTAATCCCCCTAGAGTGGCACTCAAATATCCACACCAACCCCAGACTAGTCCAACAGCCTGGGAACTGCAGGGAAATTGCATTTACTCTTCTCGGTTTCTTCACATAAGCTACCTAAAGTCACCTCCTTTATTTTTCTCCAGGTCATTACCATGTTTCAATCCTCAGCTTCCAATTTTGTGCTCCAAATACCAGTGCAGCAAGCCTGGATTCTAAGCAGCCATCTCCTTATTTTCCCTCGATTTTAATCCAATATGGTACTGGTGCAAAAATAAGAACAGAGGCAAGTGGTGGCACAAGGGTATTTTTTAAAGGCAGAACAAATGTTTCAGATGACAAAAGGGAAGAGAAGCTTCAGACAGCAGAGAAAACCAGCAGTGTCTGCCTTGGGAACATGGAGTTTATCCACTGCAGCAGAAAAATCCAAGTCTTAGCCATTTTCTAGCATGTGCTGCTAAATATCCACTGATGGTGCACTGCAGAAAACTGGAGCATACAGAGATTGGAATTTCTTCAATTATATGAAGCAGCCAGCCTCATCAAGATTTTCTACAAAATCATTTTAAATTAAAAACTTCCTGTCAGCATAATTCTGTGACATTAAATATGGGCTGAGAAAGGTTTTTGTGAGAGGAGCTGAGCAAGGGACCTGAAAGGATTTCTGCTTGGTGGTCAAGTTCATTTTCTTATTCAAATTAGTCTTTCTGTGAAAGCCTAAGGAAGCTTCTTTTACTGTCCTTTCAAGAGCAGCCACATTCAAAATGACTGCATAGAACAAAGTCAAGATCCATGCAATACTGTTCAGACAATACAAGAAGAGTTGGCTCAAGCCTGCTTGAGCCATAAAACTCCTGTGACAACCATTCTGCTGCCTCAAGGAAAACTAAGATTTAGCACATACTAGAGGAAACCTCAGTATTGAATAGAGGCAAGAAAACTACAAAGATTTTCTTGGTCTGTGCTGTGCTCTGCCTTTACAGTGCTAAACTATGGCTGATCATAAGAGTCTACACCTGAATTATGCACAGCTGAAAATAGATGTTTACTTGGGTCAGGCTGCAACTGCAGAGACTTCAGCTGTGCAGCTATATTTAGAGTAACAAAATGTTAATTAAGATCATCTCATTGGCAAGATCACTGGCACAAAACCCATGCTCTGCATTCAACAGCTGGTTTCTGCCTGCAGCATCCTGCTGCACAGCAGAGAGCAGACAAAACAAATTCCTGGGATTTAGACACCTTGGAGTTAGGACAGCTTTTTCACACATCACTCATTTGCACAGTGATGCTCTTGTAAAGTCAACTCCTTTCCAGAATATAATAAAGCAGCATCATGTAAAGTGAAGGGCATTTGGTGCAAACAGAATTAACACCCACCAAGTAAACATGAGCACAACTCCTACACAGAATGACAGGGACGAAGCTCTAGATTAGCTCTTGCATTTATTTTTAATTACACTGACAAGGCAGCCTCACTCATTTTTCCAACAAAAAAAGAGGGTCACATGAATGGACATGTTAACAGAGACCACCCAAAATTTCTGCTGGAGGAAGGGCAAGTTGGTTTGGGCTAATGAACAGCAACAGTGACACCTAGTGCTGCTCTGGCTTCAAAATACTGGATTACAGAAACATCCCAGGCACAAACACCAGGATGATTGACACACCTCATCCAAATTCTGCTGTCAGAAAGCATCTACAGAAAATGGGCACCGAGGAGAATGAGCTGGCAGGGGGACACTGATCCAGCACACCTAACTCAAACCACTCAGTGCACTGCACACAGCAATGGTCTCATTTGAGCAGCTGCAGTCTCAAACACAAAAAGTGCATGCGAAGTTTAAATAAACTTCCATGCAAATTCATCCATAAAGCACAACCTTCTGTTCTAAAATGCACAGAAAACACTAATTTCAGGTGGCTATTAAGAAACTTACATGGAAATGATAATTTATGAAAATGCTTTTACTGACCAGCCTGCCAGCAAGAGCTTCACAGGATACTCAAGTTGTGTTAATAATAAAAAATCTGATTTCACATAAATAAAAAATCTGAGCACAGTCAAAGACTCAGAGACTCCTCCTTGTTAAGCATCTGCAGGCACACCTGGGTTTGAAGTTTTCCAGCTGTGTTACATTGGTAACCTCTCTCTACACCTCTGCAGAACCAAGCAATCAGTACAGGGAACACACAACCTAACAGGGCTGTAATGCAAAAATAAATCAAGGTGGTTTCAAACTGGCTGAGAGGAAAAAAGTTCTCAATCAAAGTAAGTAAAAGTTCTGAGTATTTCCTAACCCTACTCATTTTTGAAGGGCTTTTTAGTGGAATCTGGTTGTCACAACTCAGCCCAGTTTCTCCATCTCTTTAATGAAATAATCACTACTACAGCCAGACTTTCTTTGACTTGAGGCTTTATTGGAATTACATTTCCTAAACACCAACACACACAGGAAAAAAAAACAAAAAAAACAAAAAAAACAAAAAAAAAAAAAAAAAAAACCACATTGAAAAAAATTACCTGGGGTTACAGTTAGCTGAAAGTAATGGAGCTTGTTTGGGTCAGGAAAATTCACTTTACATGTACCTGTGAAGCAAAAGAATAATTTACATCAGAAGTGAGTTCTCCACTGCTGGCTGGCATGAGGAGACAAGTCTATCATGGTTATTTTATCACCCATGCTATGCAGTCTTTAGCTTCTTAACCCATCAAGCTGGCTGTTCCTTTTCTGTAGCCAAGGAGCTAAACAGTATCATAGTTATAAATCCTATTTGCTTGAAAAAACCTACCTAGAACTGTAGACAAACCCTAGTAAAGCACTCACATTGTGGTAACTGAAACCACACATTCTGGTATTTCTTACCCTCTAACAGAACCTACACTGAAAAAAGTTTACCTAAAATTACTCTGTGTAAATTCTCTTTAAGGAAGGCTTACATCTCAAGGAAGATTCCAGATCCAAAAATCATTATCTTGCCTTTTTTTTTTTTTTTTTGAGAATATGCATCTCTCTTTAAAAAATTAGTTTTCATGAGTATTTTCACTATTAACAAAGACATCAAGTTATATCTGGAAGTGAAAAAACTGCAAGCTGACTTCATGTTCCCTGAGAGCTGAGCTATTTGCTCTGCCCCTAAATCAGAATCTCCTGCTTTGAAAATAAGAGAATAAAGAAAAAACAGGAGTGAGGCACTAATTGCACCCTTGAGTCCCATGAACCTTTTGGGCATTTTGTGAAAGTTTTGCTGCCACTGCCCAGCAATCAAAAACTGGAGGCAAATTATCAATCCTCCTTCCAAAGGACACTAATGAGAGTCCAGTTCTCCACAGCCCCCTAAGAGGAAGCAACAGAGAAAATCTGTTCAAGCCAGCGTGATGGAGCTTTGCACAGCTTTCCCTGAGTTAACAAATACCATCAGCATTCATACTTCAGTCAAAATGTTCATTCAGTGCTCCTTTCCCCCTTAAAATCCATATTATTAAATGTTATACTCACAAGGTAAATTAGCTTCAAGGTCTGCAACCTCTGTTGAAAAAAAAAAAAAAGAAACAAAACCATTATTTATGCAAGCTTAAAGCCCTTCTTCTTCAAGTCCAAATTGGCAGATGTAATTTAAACCACCCCATAAATCCAATTTTACTTAAAAATATAATTAAGCTGCAGTGGAAGTTTACCTTGAAATTTCTCTTTAAGCCACTCAATTAATTACTAAAAATGCTTATCTGCCCTACAGACATGGCAAATGCATCCTCCTTTGATGGGGAGTTCCACTCTGCCAAGACTGAAGCACCAGGGCTGCTACCACACACAGCACTGGCATTTCCAAAGCACAGAGTTTTGTTACTGATGTGCACTCCTATTCAATTAAATTCTCCTTTCATTTATTTCCTGAGCTTAAAATTCACAGAAGAAAGGAAGCATCCTGATTCTGTTCCACAGCCCCCAGGAAATGAAGTGTATTCCTAAGCCTGCCAAGTCACTTTCCCTAGAGAAATCCTGCTTTTGTGTATTTTATTGAAGTCTTACTTTCAATTTCTTATGAACAAGATGCACCAAGGTATCTCCCCCTTTACTTCTAAAATCCTAAGAAATAAAATGGAATATATTTTTGGCTTTTCCTGTGGTCTTATTTTCCATTTCTAACTTTGCTTGCAGGCCTCCACAGACACAGCCCATTTATTTGGGCTGACAAGATTTTAATTCCAACTCTCAAAACACACATTTGAAGAAAACTGTCATTCACAATTCCTGGCACAGAACCCAAACTGATCTCATCACAACTCCCACTAACTCTCCCGACCTGCTCCTGCCATCCATGCTTACCAAACCTGGCATTTCTCTGCAGCAGGAATGAGGCTTATTTGACTCTCATCTCCCTTGTGCTTGGCACACCCTGCATCTGCAGCCTACTACACCAAGAGAAGAAAACACCAAAACAGAAGCACTGTGCTTCACACTTAGCTAAAATATTCACAACTTCCCTCTTTTAAAATCCCACACTTGCAGCCAGAGCTGATTTAACCAAAGCCATGCACTGAAAGACAACACTGGAGCCATACTTTTGCTAAAGTACTGTCTTTATAAAACACGCACACAAAAAAATGTAATTTCAGCTGTAATCAAGGATTTTATTTCAATTTTCCCTTCCTGGTTGATAAAAAAAGACATGACAAGCAACCCCTGAAGGTGCAGCTAGGAAAACTTTTCCCGAGATAATTCCCTCCCTCCTTTCTTTAAATTCACCAGCCTTTCACAGTGGGAGGTGAGGCACATCAATCTTCACTGCAGTGCAAAGTTTAGGACCTGGTTCAATTATTTTAAGGTGTTGACTGCTTTCCTTTATTGCCTTCTGTGCTTGTGTGATGTTCACCTTAATGAATCCTGCCTGCCCTTTCCTGATCCCAAAAAGGGAGGCATTTAAGGGCAGAGCATGCTCAGTCCCAGCAAGGGCTCAGCTGAGCAGTTCTGCCTCCTGCAAGGCTCAGCAGAGAGTTTACAATCATCAGAGTTCCTTCGAAGGGTGAAAATTCCCTGTCATGTGTTCACACTCCTGTGTTTCTCTCTGTCCTGTCACAAGAATGAGTGGTTTTTCTCGTGAAAACATGAAAACAAAATGCTCACACCCAGCAGAAGGGAGCACTGTGCTCCTTCTCTGAAGGTGTGCAAACAGGCGGGAATGCTGTGCTAATAAACCCCCACAAAAGTTCTTGGAAACAAAGGCAACTGGCTCAAAACTGAGGTTTCAAATTAACTCTAAACCAACCACTGAAACTAAGAATGAAACAACTTCATGAAGACAAAGTAGACAAATATCTGCTTCAATAATCTAAATGTTTAAAGCAACATCAAGTAAGGCAACAGATGTCACTATTAACTGTGCCATATGAATAAACACTGGTGATTCACCAATTAACAAGCACATTTAACAGGCCAAAGCTCAGTGTTTGAGGGTTTTCCAAACTCTGTGTCTCTCTGCTAGTGACAACGTTGACATTAGAATAATTTCTGTATGTTGCTGCTCAGAAAGCAAACATTTTGACCAGAGCATTCAGGCTCCATTGAGATTCTGATGTTTTAACTCACACATTTTCTGCATAAATCAATACCTCTGGCATGAGCATTCTCGGTAAGAAAATGCCCCTTGTGCAGGCTGCCAACTTATTTAACAGATTTGTAAATTAGCAAAGCACGGAAGCAACAAACAGAGCTCCAATGCACTGAACTTCCAAGAGCTCCAAAAGTTTCACTAAATTAAAGAACAAACTTTTTTCTAACCTATTTCCTATTTACAATAATTTATAAAATTTTTCAACCTATTAACTTTGACCACACAATACTACTATTACTTCCAACACTAGTCGCCTATATTTTTTCTTATGTAGTCCTACAACAATACATCTCTCACAATTCTAATTCTTTAAAATATCCAGTCTTCCTACAACCCGTATTTTAAACTTGTTAAAACTTAATTCTAGCTCAATCTCTCAACAATATCATCTCTATTCCATAACCTCCCTAAGTCAACACACCTTATCTCAGTGTTTATATACAAGACTGTATAAACTTGACAGAAAGTTTTCAAAATTCTTTACAAATCCATTTCCCACACAAAAGTTTTTCTGAGCTCCTCTTTCAAGAAATGACTGTCACTACAGCTAAACAGTGAAGAAAATTCAGTTTGAGTACTTTTCACGGCCATTTCGTGGAGAATCTGCATCTGTGTCTCAATTCACACCATTAAGATGAGGAGACAACCAGAAAACCCAAGTGGAGGAAACTCCAAACAGTCCAAAGCCTGGCGTGATCTGCTGCAGGAGCAGCCCAAGTGGAGATGTGCTTGCACAGTCCTGCTCTTGACCCAGTACACGCTTGCTTGAACAGTTCCAAATGGTACTTTAAGCCATAAAAAGGCAAGGCTTAAACTTAAACCCAACACAAACACTGCCAGAGTTGAATGCAAATGAATTGTGTCTCAGCTCTTCTCTCTTCTGTACAGTTCCTGAGCTGCTTCTAAGCCTAACACAAGCAACCAGAGTTTTTTATAAATGATTTCACAAACAATAACTCTCCCTACCCATGACAGTTCTCCAGACAGAAATAGGAACACTCCTGCTGTGTGTACAAGGTTTATGAATGTTCAATGCACACACCACAACCCCATTGCTCTGCTCCCTCACCTCCCCAAGGAAGAATTTAGCAGTGCTTTTTTCACTAAGTCTCCCACAAAAATCAGACTCTATGCTTGATTTTGGAGCTGGAGTTTGGTTTTAAGCACATCAAATTATTTCCTCAAGTGAGTAGTCTCATCCACAGCAGTATTACTTCTCTGGTTTTGTTCAAAAAGCCCCCTCTCCTGTTTAGGTCCCTCTTCAATTTACTTCTTTAAGACTTCCAGAGATGAAGATTGAATACTTTGACATTAATAAAAAATCCATTTTCTAAGTACTAATTCTAATACTCTATTCATTCTGGAAATGCTGTTTGCCTCCTAATTCTTATCCATCTATCTTTATAGCATTCCCTACTTAGCTCCTCTGAACTGTACAGACCAGTATAAGGAAAAGAAGTATTTTCTCCCTTCTCAACTTTCCTCACCTGTTTTTGTGAGGAGGGATATTACTATTTTTGAAGGCTTGAAGAAAGCAAATAAATGGTTTCTCCAATTTTTAGTTACAATGGATATTCACCTCGCTTTCATCATCATCAGTTTCCCACTTCCATTCTCTCAGGCTTAAACAGAGGCACACATAAAATGTTTTCTGGTTACATAAATATGGTGGTAAAAGCCACAGATATTGAAGACAACCAAAGAATAAACCCTGTTAACTTATTTTCACATATATTAAGTTATTTCAAGTTGCCACAATCAGACTAAGCAGTAGTAGTAATATAAAAGTGAATGATGAAGTTTCTGTGTGCTACCAAAAATGCAGTGCAAGGGACAAGCTTTGTGATCCATGAGCTGCTACTGCCATCCTGGATGCTCTCTATCTTCAATTCCATTTAGCAGTCACCTTCATTATACAATATTAATCTTAAGCACTACTTTGGTTTGTCCTCAGCCCTTGTTAAATTTCAGAAGGATTTGCCTTTCAAGTTCAGCACTGCATGCTTGCCATGAAGAGCAGTCATGTGGCCCCTGCTTCCAGCTTAATGAAGTTCCCCTTAGAGATGAACAACATTAAAAATTTTCTCTGCAGCACAGAACAAAATGAAAGCTGCTGAAGCAATTGTACTGCTTGCTCTATTTTAATTTGGATACTAGGCTTACAGAATTAGGGCCTTACTCTCCAACTGAGCCTAGATGGAAATGTAGTGAAAACACATGTACAGATGAGTCACACAGAATTCTGAACAAAGCTGTGCTTTACTAGACCCTCTCTACAGCTGGAAGAGAATATCCAAATGACTCAGAATTACTTCCCTAGATATAAAACTTTAGTGATAGAGAGATTTCCATTCATAATACATCCATAAAATAACCCAAGTGTCCTGAGACATGACTGATATCTCAATCTGTAACAACACTGGATATAAGCAGTCAAAGGAACAAATTAAGGAAAAACTAACAAAGGGCAGCATATTTTAAGAGCAGCTTTTCCCTAAAAGTGGAACAAAGCCTGTTTAACATGCATCCATCAATAAAGTCAAGGTCAGTGCCTGATACCACCATTTGAAACACCGAGATGTTTTTTCACACCCACAGTGCAAATGGCTATCATACCTAAATTAGCACTTATTTCTCCTACTTTCAGGCAGCATGCAGTTGGTCTATGCGAAGTCTTTAAAAGTTTGTAAGCATCACCTACACTGGTAGCTGGGGTCATGGTCATCACCTCAATCAAAACAGAATTGATCTATTGACCAGGCAGAGGACACAACGCAAACGAGGGCTGCAGGGCTAACAGTGTAACAACACATCCTTGAGAGATCCTGCACTGGACTCCCTATCAGCACAAACAAGGCTGTCTGCAATTTATCTCCAGAAAAAAAACAGTCTGTGTCTGGACAATACCCTTAGCAAAGCTGGCAGACATCTGTCTGCAGGATTTATTAGATGATCCCCATTTACTCTGGAGCAGGGATAGGACAGTGGTGCTTCACCACTGGCAGAACACTCTGGCCTTTCCTCATCTCCTCCTCCTCCCCTGCTGAAAGCCAGGATTTCTCTTCTTTTATGTAGGAGAGATTATTTTCTAATTTGTTGCCAGGACACTGACCTGACGGAGCCTTTCCCCTGCTCTGCCACTGTCATCTGTTTCTAACTCCAGCCAAAACACACACCAGTGACAACTTCTGCTTACAGCTACTCTTCCAGGCTCCTACTGACTTTGGGCTCCAGTACAACAGCCCAAGTTCAGCAATTACAGTTCCATAAAAAAGCAGTGAAAGCACTGGTGCTGGTCCAGCTGCAGCAGCATCCCTGCTGCGTGCACACCTTTAGCAGGCAGCTCTGCACTCCTGCCCAAACTCATTCCTGCAACCTTTACATGACCCAGAAACACCATCAGCATCAGGAGTTCACCTCCACCCAGTCTCACCACATCGTATGTGCTGCTGCAGCTGATCTATCTGGAAGTGTTGAAGCAAATGCTAGAAACCTTTGTATACAAATGGTCTGCATTTAACTTAAGCAGCTTAAAACAGAACACCCCCAACAAGTCTTTCCCACTGCTCTCCCCTCTCACTTTCAGCAGTTACACTGGAATGATCTGTTTCTCCTGTCAGCTCCCATTTCACCCAGAAATCACCCTCAGCACACTGACAGCTGCTCCCACAGCTCTTTTGGGAGAGCATCATGATTGTGGTGCTGCATCCTCTCTCCCAACCTCTGGCCTGCTCTGCAATTTCAGCAATTCCTATCAGGCCCTGGCCTGCACAAGAGCTGTGGTGAAGCATTCCTCAACTGTACCAGGAACTCCTGCTGCCTGGACAAGGTGGGAGATGGGAGTAGGACTAATCAGTCATTCCCTGATGGCTTTGGAACATTCCTTACCTGAACTACAGCCTGAGTGAAATGGTACCATTCTCATCTGAATTTCAGAAAATTCCAGTAATATCCAAAAAGGAATTAACAGGACTATTTCAGTGATTCTGGGGGGAATTTTTTGATATGTCTTCCCATGCATACATACAGGTGTGTGTTACCTTTGCACATTTGTGTGTATATCTGTATCTCTATATATATAGATATATATATATCTTTTGTATGTGTGTGCATGACTTGAACACACTATAAAACAGTATGTATCTTATTATCTTGACTCTATATTATGTTTATAGCTGATTCATAATTAATATAACACTCAAGTGCTTTTATGATTAAGTTCTGCTAAATCTTTTAGACATAACTGTTGAGTCCAAGCCTGAGACTGGGTCCAGATGCACTGAGACTCCTCCCTGAGAAGTTCAGAAAGGAAGGATTTTCACTCTGAACCTCCTGAACTCCTGGATTTTCACTCTGAACCTCCTGACTCAACCAAGAGTTTCCTTTACCTTTTTCCCTTTCCTCTTTTCATTCCAGCCTCTGCATATATCATTCTAAATTGACTCTAATTTTATTTTCCTTTACATGTATTATCCATGCAGTAAGCAGTAGTATAAACCCTGCCAACAACCTTTATTGTGCTTTTGCAAATTTATATTAAGGTACATTTTCACCAGTGCCTTTGATAGTGACACTTTAAGTGACCTACACCACTCATTTCACAGCAGGGGTGCAACTTCCATGCACAATCAGATCAGGATCCAGCATTCAATGCTTGTCAGAGCCATGTGAGCACTGACCTGCTTTTAACATTTGTCAGTCTGGGACTCATTCAATGTTTAGCTTGAACTTACCGAGTTTAAATACTTTGTTTTACTTAGCTGGTTTGCTATCACAGCCACAGCAACTACAATTACAATGTCAATATTAATTTTCTACAGATTACATTATCTTCCTCCGCTGCAGACTTGGGTATGGTTTTGAAAAACATGATTGCTCTAAGGGTAGAGTAAAATTTCTCTGGCACTTCTCATGAAGGGTATTTATTTCACACTTGTTATCTCCCCCTCAAGTCTATACCTGTAGGTTAGGGAAAATCTCAGATTATATATATTTAGTAATTTGGCTTTGTAGCTTAGCCTGGTTAAAGAGCTTATTTCTCCTGCCTGAATCATTCCCCCCGAGAACTGAAGTTAAATGAGGATTTCCAAATTGGAAATGTAAGAGTGATCAAAATCATGATTTAAAGCATGTAAAACTTCCCTGTCCTTAAAACAACACAGGGAGAAAATTGTGGATACAACGTTCCTACAGTCCAGCTGAGGCACTTCCAGTGCACTGAGGCAGCAGCGTTTGCAGTGCCACCTTGCTCCAGGTATCTGACAGAATTTACCCTAAGATGGAAAAAACCATTTGCACTGCTAGTGAGGTAATATCAGTAAGACAATTACAGCCTTGTCAGCCTCAAATCACTGTGAAACAAGAACAGGAAATGTGGATTTCCTCTGACTGGCATGAATTCAAACAGTGGCAAGTTACACACCAACAGCAGAGTATTTGCTACTGATCATTTTCAGCAGAAACTTCAACCTAAGCAACACATTCCTTTGCCACTAACATTCAACTATTACCAGAGGGACTGGATTTAAACCTGATTTTAAATCCATAGTAACTACAAGCATCTATGGATTTTTAAATATAATATTGTCTATGCTACCAAAAAAAAAAAATTTGAAGTGCAGGAAAGAGCTGTCCCTGATTTAACAATAAAATAGTTTAATTATTGTCTCATTAACTACCCCATTTACCCACAGCTGCCAAGCAGTAGGTTTGGGGCTTCTTTTCCACCAGCTGGTAAAAACCTACAGCAGCCTTCCTAAAACACATCACACTGCAATACACTCACTAGTTTATTATTCACAACTTCACACTCAACTTATAGTGACTCCAGGCCTAGAAAAATCTCTCTCTGCACTGCTTTTTAGAATCTTTTTGAAGTGTGCTACCTCTGACCTGTGCCATTAAAACTCCCGAAACTCCTGTTGTAACTTTCAGGACTTTTTTTTTTTCCTGTGACAGGCAGTTATGGTTTTGCTCAAAAAATCACCTTCATACCAAGGCAAATATACTTCTGTTGACGTTCTCCTCTTCTACATTCAGTGCCACTTGTGTGGCAATTTTTTATCACGTTTTAACTGATGATGGACTAATTTTCAACAGAGTAAGGAGGACACTTGTTTTGATTTTCATTGTTCAATAAAAATAAGTGTCCTACTGTCATTGCAACGGGTCCCCAGCCAGGTAATAACTGACATAGAGACTCCATGTATTTCAGAAGGCTAATAATAACTTTCTTTATTAAGAAACCCATTGCTTTTTTTATACCCTAGTTCACTACAAGCGGACCTAATTGGTCCTCCAATTAAAACACCATCACCATTGGCTAATTAAGAAACCACCCTTTGGTAAACTAATCTCCATAACCCATTCCACATGTTCACAATGCCAGGTGCAGCAAGTTCAGCTAAGAATTGTTTCTCTTTCTCTTCTCTGATCTTCTCACAGCCTTTCCCAGAACGATGCCTGGGAAAGTTGTCTGGTGGTCTCTGTGACCAGAGAGCCGCTGCCACATCCTACAAGACATTTGAAAAATACCTGTAGAAACTTAAGAGGCAATTCAGTGCTCTTCACTAGCAACACACCCAAAAGCAGTAAATCCCAAGAGATTTCAATGAATTCTTTCACCTTTAACGAGTAGTTTGTCCCGCACAGACACCCTGCGCGTGGAGTCAGACGCTGGGTTGGACGCACGGGGGCCTCTGACGCCATCATCCCGCTTCAGCTTGCTTGCCAGAGTTAGCATTACTGCTGCTTCCCACCTGGAACACAACACAGGGCAGGACAGTCATCAGAAACCAGGGGGAAAACAACTCAGGGGGGTTCTGATACCTTAAGTTTTGGCTTTTGTATTTGTCAGATTCTGTGCTGCTTTAGTGTGTAACTGAGCTGCATATTAAGTGCTAGCAAGTTCTCTTCACAGGGTAGGCAGACAGAACAATCCTCTTCCAGCTTGTCCAAGGACAACTGTTACAAGCTCCAGGCCCAAAAATTATAGACAATGGTGAATTGAAGAGAGAAAAACAAGGAGGATGGAACTTCATAACCTGAAGCTGTAATTGGACAATTAACTCCAATATGCAAATGGAGCAGAACTTAAAAAAGTGAGAGACCCCGTGAGCAGTTGTGCATTTTGTGACCATTTTGGTTCATCTTGGGTATGGCCCTGGCTGGGCTCTTGTGCTGCCCAAGGTGGATCCATTGAGGAGATCCTTTTAATAAACCCCTGCTTTATTCTGTAACTCTGTCCAGCCTCTGTTCCAGGGCAGCCTTTCAAGGCATCAGCTGAATAAGGAGTGAAGGAGCTTCCCAAGGCAGAGGTGCTGCACACAGGTAACAGCGAGGCAGTTACAGGTGGGGATGGCCCTCAGCACCTCAGGAATGAGCTTGTTTGGGCTGGGGATACTGAGGGAGGTGCAGTGCATCAGGCCAAGAGGAAATTCAGTTTTCTGGAGAGAGGTCAGGCTTACATCAGTGTTTACAACCCCATTTCCCTGCCTGACACTGCTCCTCCGAAAGACCAGCTGTGAAAATACCCCCTACTCTCCTGCACACCTCACAGGACAACATTCACAGCTGCCTTTTGGCTGGCCAGAAGGAAATAAAAATAAGGAGGAGAAAGGGGAGGGATTCCTGGAACAGCTCTCTAGCTAGGAAGTGAGCTTTGAGACAGCTCCCAGGGCACAGGAAAGGCATTGAGGCTGCAAACATCTACACAGCTGCACAACGCTAAAACACCCGACACACAGAGACCAAGTAACTGAAATGAAGAGACACTTCTGCTGTGCCAGCCATCCACTCTAGAAAATAACCACACTGATAAATTAATTACGGTAAAAGGTGCTCAGAATGCCAAAGTCATGAAGCCAAAACATCCAGTCTGTTATGGCTTCGTATGTTTTGATGCTACTCCCAGTTGAAGGCAACTCCTTCTTGAATATTTTGGCTAAAACCAACACAGTGCTGACAAGACCCAAACCCTTCATGCCCCCCAACAGCTAAAATGGTAAGGAAACTGCTTATTCTTTAAGTCATATGAATTAATACAACCAAATAAAGGGGGCAAAAATACAAAAAAACACCACGGTATAATCTTTACTTGTAGGTTGAGAAGGCCTTAACAGAAAAGTGAGCAACAAAGCTTAAAAAAAGAAATCATGAATTTCACAACAGTCCCTAACAGCAGGAAACTCTGGTGAGATCTACACGGAGGTCAAGCTCCCTGACGCTGACAAGTGACGCGTGTGTCAGCTTCAAGATGTATGTTTAAAAACAAAAGTACAGTTCAGGGTAAGTGTGAAATCCAGCTGGCTCAACCGAAACAAACTGTAGGTTTCACCCCGGAGGAAGAAAGAATAAGCAGAATAGAATGCTCCGTTTCTCCCTGGAGAAGGAAGAAACAACAGCTGCAAAAAAAAAGGGGAAAAAAAATAAAAGCGGGGAGTAGGGGTCTGAAAAGTAACAAACGCGGCCATAAATTAAACAAAAGAGAGAAAAAAATGCCCCTAAGCGGCAGAGCAGCTGTTCCCTCAAAAATACCCCCATCTTTTAGGCGCTGATTTCAGATAAATTCAATTTCGATGGGCATAAGATGCCTAAATACCTTTACAACTTGTCCTAAACAACCAGGAAACCCAAGAGGAGCACGACCAGTCTGGAAAAGAAATTATTCACTTCGGCTGCATCCCAAATTCTAATGAAACCCAGCAAGAAAGCACTCCCAAATCGCAGGTAAAGCTTTACCGAGGAGGCAGAGGAGGGAGGGAGAGGTGCTGTGCTTATTTCTAAGGAAGGCAGCAAGAGGCCGGGGAATTCTGCAGCTCCCCCGGGAGCCAGGGCAGCCCCTCCGCCAGGCACGGGGATCGCGGGGCCGGGGGAGCCGAGGCCTGGCGGGCCGGCAGATGTGCGGCCAGCGGGAGCGGCCAGGCCCGAGCCGGGGGCTGCGCGAAGGGGGACAACCCGCACGTACCTGAGCGCGGCGTCAGGGCCCGGCAGCCGCGGCCAACACCATCCCCGGCGCCGGCCCGGGGGAGCGGCGGCGGCGGCGGCGGCTCCTCCTTCCTCCTCTTCCTCCTCCTCCCACAGCGCAGATCTCGCGAGAGCCCAGGCGGGGCAGGGAGCGCCCCCGCCGCGATCTCGCGAGAGTTTGGCGGGGGCGGCGGGGAGGCCGTTAGCCGCCGGGAGGGCGGCGCCATGTTGGGGCTGCCGCTGAGGGGCCCCTCAGGCAGCGCCGCCATATTGGGGCGCCGCAGTGCCTGAGGGGAGCCGATGCCGTTGGAGTTACCCGGCCCCAGGCTGAATTTTGTCGCTGTGAAAAACGCCAATCACTTGGTTTTTAAAATTCGTAAAGTTTAGTAATAATAAAATGGTTATAAAAATAGTAATACAATTAGGGTAATAAAAATTTAGAGTTAGGACAATTACAAGACAATAAAAAGCAAAGAATTACGGACGTCTGGATGCTCTCGGGCACTTAAGCCACGACAAGCATGCCTTGTGAACAAAGGAATAACCCTTAAAAGCAATAGCCTGTTGCATATACAAAACACTTCATGATTCTGCATATATTTTATTTAAAACAAGAAATTCGTCTGGTACTTGTCAAAAAGTTTCTGTTAATCCCCAGGCACCTTCGAGTCTAAGTCAGGCTTGAAGAAGTTCGTTTCTGTTGATAAGGAAAGCCATAAATTCCTCTCCTCTGGAAAATTTAGGAGTTTCTGTAATTGCTATCTTTGTGCTAAGAATTCCTTGATTATCCCATCTCTTTCTTGAGCTAGTTAAAAAGTATCTTACATAGTATAGTTTCTATTTTAACATTGTGTTATAACCTAAAAATACATTCAAAACACTACTTGAGAGAATTAATACAGCATAACTTTCCAACATTACACATATAATATTCATTGTAACATTTGTGAAAAGCCAATCAAAAAATATGCATTTTTCACGTGCTATCTTGTAGATTAAACTAATATATTTTATTTCTTCTTGTGGTTCCATCCTGTTGTATTTTCACTCCCTGATAATGAGGGTTATTAAATTCTTCTCTTTTTTTCAGTGCTCTGGTTTCTGTTTCCGTTATCTTGTCTTTCAGATAAGATAGTCCCTAATGTGGGAAATCACTTAATTGTTTTACACCATTTTCTGAGTTGGTTACATGAAGAAGCACTTTTAACATTTCACAGTCCATTATGCTACAGTCTAAGATAATATATATTACATTGCTATTTATAAAAGCTATATGGTGCATACATAAACGGACAGATTATACTGTATCAAAAGCAGTAATTACAAATTGTACTATATCAGGACTTTTGTGATCAGTAACTTGCAAAAGCTAATACATAAAGGCGAAAGCCAATAACTGTATTTGTTATTTATAACATCAATCAAATAGAAATATCAATCATATAGAAGCACGAGTCCACCAGATGGATTAGGTGTAAAAAATTATTGCAAGAGTGCATTTAGTAATGGAGAGTGAGTACTTGGGTATTGTAACTAGACTGCCCAAAAACTTCAGAAATTTTCACAGTTCTGTTAAATCATCTGTAAAACAGGTGCATAAACTTAAGTTCTTCCATTTGGTCGCTTCCACTAAGTAAGGGAACCAAAACTTAGCCATGAAAGCAGCACCCAGGTCAGAAAGTGTGGTAGGGCAGAGCTGGAGACCTGACACGAGGCAATTCTGGCAGACAGCTACTGAAATACCCCCTGAATCCTGAACATTCACAGCAGTGACACCAGAGCCCCTTCCCCAAAAAGAGACCGCATCTGAGCTCACTGAAATCCGCTGACACCAGCACAGAGCTGCTGCTTAGAGCCCTTTCTTCCCTCCTTAGGCTTTCCCCTCCAGATCCACGTGTCGTTTGGGTAACACAGCACGGCGGCTTTGGACAGAAACGTCCTAGAAACATCGTCCTCCCGCAGATGCTGGCTGTACGTAGGTCCCAGAGAGGGATTTCTCGCAAGCCTTCAGAAGCGAGGGGTGGAATCGGGAGCAGGGCCAGGAGCTGGGTCCCAAAGGAGCTTTTGGTGGCATCTGCCTCCTGGGAGCCGAGCTCACAGAGCAAAGCGCTCCCGCAGCCCGGTTTTTCGGGGAACGAGCAGCCGATCCCGGATCCCGTGGGGAATTCCAGACACGCCTTCGGGGCTCTCCCCGCCCTTGGGAGGTGTTGGCCCAAGGGCGTTTCCCTCTGGCTGGGTTTTCATTGCCCCGGGTGCTGCTCCTGGCATTGGGCGGCAGCACACGGGCAGCGCCTGGGGCGCGGCCGAGCGACGGAATCTATTAAAGCTCTCCAAGAAACCCAACATCCAGGCTTTTTTCCTCTCCCCGCCCCCAGATTAAACGCCAAGAGGTTCCTTTTGGGCTATGTCCTTGCAAGGATGTGCGGGCGATACCGGTGCTGTGGTATTGCAGAAAAGCATACTAAAACCACGTGGTGGCAACTTATCTGCTTATGGTAGTTCTGTTAACTAATTTAGTTTCCGTATGAAATAGCACAAAAGAAAATCATTTATACAGGCAAGTGTGCAGAATATACTCTTTAATAAATAGCAGGTAAAAAAATAGATTTCCTTAAAAACACTTTGAGAACCAGAAAAACAAAGGTACCTTATAAATATTCGCATTTTTTTCGGGAAGGGCGTTCCTTCGCCTTATCCCGAGCCAATAATTTAAAAGACCGTAAAAAAAAAATAAAAGAAAGAAAAAGAAAAGGAAAATTGTTTCCTCAGCTCGCGTAAGTGAGAAGAGGGGTTAAATAGGTTAAATAGGCAGTAACAGCGCAGCGCAGTGGTTTTTTCCCGGTTCTGGGGCCGTCCCTGAGGGCGGTGCCGCGGGCTGGGGCCTGAGGGCACTTCAGCCCTTCAGCCCTTCAGCACTTGTCCTGGAGGGCAGCGCAGCGCAGGTTGTCCAGCACTTGCAGAACGTGCAGGATGGCCGTGGCCCGGAGGCACGCCCTGCTCCCGGGGGTCTCCTGCGGGGGGAGATGGGCTGGGTCAGCTCCGCAGCCGGGGCTCGGCCGCCCGTGCGGGCGCCGACACCCCAAAAGCCTGCAAAGCCCCGCCGGCCCGACTTACTGCTCGCATGGCCGCCTGCAGCTTGTGCAGCCAGTGCCTCAGCCTGCCCGAGGGCTGGTGCGAAGGATCCACCTGCAAGGAGAGCGGCGGGGTGAGGAGCGGCCCCGCAGCGCGGCCGCGGAGCCGGCCCGGGCAGGGCTCGGGGGGAGGCACTCACGCAGCCCCGCACGTCCTCCCGGGCGTGCCTGAAGAAGTCCAGGGGCCTCCGGCGCACCTCGGCAAAGCCGGGGGCAGCGGGGAGCTCCAGCATGGCAGTGGTGAGGTTCAGCTCGGCCGCCACCAGCAGCACTCGGTCGGACATCTGTGGGTGGGAGAGGCCTGGTTAGGGACCCGAAGCAGCAGGGCTGGAGGATGGGGGTCTCGGAGACCTGCCCGGGGCTGCGGGTGGCGGTGGAACCGGCGGGCAGGAGAGGTGTGCCCCCTTTTTACAGCATCACCTCACTCTTACCGGCAGGTCTACTGCATTCCATTTCCGGTGGAAGAGCCTGGTGTTGCATTTGTGGTTGTTCACCTGCAGGCATAAACCAAAAGAGAGACTGAAAAACTCTCATCCTGACTTCTGGCTATATTGGACAACCCCTGCCAGCCTTGAGGGCTCTGAAACCAAGATGAAATTTGGCCTCGCATCCTTCATGTCCCCAAACACCCTTGGAAAACATCTTCCTCATCCCCAAACTGCTGCAGAAGACATGCACCTTGTCACTCAGCTCTTGAATTCAGCATCCCCTCTGCCTTGCCCCCTGCCAGCCCAAAGCCCCCTGTTGCCAGCAGTACTCACAAACTCTTGTCTCATCTTGTCCACAGCCTGCTGCTCCTCCTGTGCAATGTTCTGGTACTTGGACAGCCTGCAGTCCTTACTCAGGGTGTCATGGGGAAAGGCAGCCCCCAGGCTGACCCCCAGCACCAGCACGAGCAGTGGGGTGAGGCTGAGGTGCAGCATTTTGGCAAGGAAAGGTTGACAGTCGGCGATAGAGTACGATGGGGTGAGGAGGCTGTGGTGCAAGATGCCAGAGAGGATGAACTGGAGGACTCCGAGCAGGATTCGCTAAATTTCCGATGCAGAGGTGCCTGACAGGTGCTACAGGTGGCTTGTTCAGACGTGGAGCTGCTGAGCTGGTGGCTGTCCCAGGGATCTGCTTTGCCTTGCTCGCTGTGGCTGCCTTGCTGCTCCATCTCCAGCTTTTTATTCCTGCCTGGTGCTTTCATCTTCGTAGGAAAACCCAGGCTGGTACAGCTGGAAACAAGAAAATGAAAGTGGTGCAGGGAATCTCCCCTCCCCTCCGTTACCTGCCCTGCTGCCTCCAGCCCTGCTGCCTGCTCCGCCTCAGCCCGGGATGCCAGGGGATGCTGGGGCTGGGGCTGGCATGTGTGGGGGTCTCCAACATGACCCAGCCCCACCCTGTGCTGAAAGCTGTGGGGGACACCTGGGGACAACAGGTTCACAGGGGACAGGAGGGTTTTGGTGCCTCCTGAGCGGCAGCAGGAGTTCAGGCCTCAGTTTCCCTGTGGGAAGGCCATGGTGGGTTGGGGGCATAAGCAGCAGCCAGGAGTGGGCACTACACAGTCCAGGCTGCAGGCATGACTTTTATGGCTGTGTTATCCTGAGGGACCAGGCTCACCACCAAAGCAAGGAAAAAGGTGAAAGCAGAAACACTTCCACCTGAAGTTTTCCAGGTGGGACACAGTTGTGGAGGGAGATGAAGATGAGCAGGGCTGCCACCCTACAAACCACTGGAGCTGGCTGGGGTTTCCTCCCTGTTCAGCCTGGAGACACAAATAGGGTGTATTGCCATCCCTCTGCTGACAGCTGGAATGGTACCTCTCAGCAAACTGTCCCTTCATCAAGGGAACCTCCTGTGGTCACTGCTGTGCTTTTAGTCTCACGCGTTCACCAAGCATTAAATATAAAAAAATAGGGCAGTGCCTGGATCTGAGAAGCAAGGACAGTAAGAAAGGCATCAATGCACTTTGCCTTGCACAATGCCTCGCACGGTGGCCACAGAACACTCCAGGAGGACCCAATTTTTAACGTTCATATTTGGAACTAAAGTGGTGATTTTGATGAGTCCAAGAAAAGGAGAAAATTTCTTGTGGAAGCGTGTGGAAAGGTACACCTGTGGGTGAGCAGAGTGGCACGGATATGGTCATGGAGGTGGGCTGGGACCTCTCAACATCATCCAATCCAACCCTTGCTCTGGCAGGATCAGCTGGCATGGGCTGCCCAGGACAGTGACCAAGGATGGAGCGGACACTTCACAGTCTGTGTTTTTGTGTTCAGATGGACTTTTCCTGGTTCAGCTTGTGCTGTGCTGTCACACCACCATGAGCCCCTGAGCCTCCTCTCTCAGCCTTTCCTCACAGCAGAGATGTTCCTGTCCATCATCTTCATGACCTGAATTGGACTCCCTCCAGTCCCTGCCATGTCTCTCTCCCACTGAGGAGCCCAGAACTGGACCCAGCACTTCTGGAGTGGCTTCACCAGTGCTGAGAAAAGGGGAGGAATCACCTTCCTCAGCCTTCTGGAAACATTCCTCCCAGTGCAGCTCTGGATACCATTCACCTTCTTTCCCACCACGACACTTTCCTGGCTCATGTTCAATTAATGAAGAGGTCGAGCAGGACCAACTGTTGACTCACACGGTCCATCCAACCCTTCTTGAGCCCTTCCCCTGCTCCAGCAGCATCCCAGAGGGCTCAGATCTTTCCTGGAAAACCTTAATGGAGATGAAGAATGGGAGGGGGCAGCGTGGATTGGACAGTGGCTCGTTCCACTTTGTCCAAACTGGATGCAGACACAGCTTGGGGAGAGCCAGGACAGCAAAACGCGGTGCTAAAGCAAAGCCCCAGAGCATGGTGGATACAGGTTTTCCAGTCATGGATGTGGCCACTGGACCGGGCTCCCATGCCAGCCTCCCTCAGGTTAGCAGCAGGTTAGGGGAGGTCAGAAATTAAAAGCCTGAGCCTGGTGTGGGCTGGGGTCCCTTGTCTGCCTTTTTGGTGAACAGGAGAAGGGCTCTATCTTTCCTTTCTCTCCCATTAAAGAAACCCACAGGAGATTAATTTTTATTCAACACAACAAAGTTCATGATCAATATAGCTGTGAAATACAAGTCCAAACCAGCATAAATAAGACCACTTCTGTCATCCAAACAGGCACAGCTCAGCTGGAATAGAGGGCATTTAGCAGAAAATCCCAACAGATGTAAAATAAATGTGGCGCCCATGAGAGAGGGGTGATCCACAACCAACCACGGTCCCACACCACCGATCCCTGCCGAGACACTTTCGGGTCACCCGTCGGGTCACAGAGCAGCATCACATCCCCGTGGGACAGCTTTGGCTCCTGTTTCCCATGGCTGTGGCTTTTCTCTCCCAGGTGTCATTTCTGTTTGGGGAAGTAAAGCGAAACCTCGTCTCTTCACACATGCAAAAGGAAATTCAGAGGCACCAAAGAAAAGCTAAAGCTGCGGGGCGAAGCCGGGCCACGAGCGCGGCCCCTGGCAGCCATGGTGGCTGGGATGGAGGGATGAGGATCTCTCCTGGGTACCCTGTTCAGATATTTGTGCCAGCCCCAGCCACAGCTGAGCCCCCAGAGACCTGGCTGAGCAGCAGTGAGGGCTTTTTAAACTTCATGGGATGGGGTTTGGTGCATCTTGCCCAGCAACGTCACGCTCCACCATAGCCCAGCCAGCAAAGGATGGATGCATTGGCCACAGCTCCTCCAAACTGTGCCAGTGCCAGCTCCTGCCCTGGCAGTGGAGAGTTCCCCAAAGCCAGCATGGGCTGGGGACATCACACTGTGCCCAACAGAGTCTACAGGGCACTGGGGACCCACCACAATCATCATTCCAGTCCCAGTGATGCCTCGTGAAGGCTGACCTAGAACAGAGGCCAGACAGTTAAAGAATAAAGTAGGGATTTATTAAAAGGATCTCCTCAATGGATCCACCTTGGGCAGTGCAAGAGCCCAGCCAGGGCTACACCCAAGATGAACCAAAATGGTCACAAAATGGAGACCGGTCACGGGGTCTCTCGCTTTTATAAGTTCTGGTCCATTTGCATATTGGAGTTAATTGTTCAATTCCAGCTTTAGCCCATGAAGTCCCATCCTGCTTGTTTTTCTCTCTTCAGTCCAGGTTGTTTGTGCTCTTGGGCCTGAGATTTGGATCATTTGTCCTTGGTTCCCAGCCAGAGAAGGAATTGTTTTGTCTCCCTGCTCTGTGAAGAGAGCTCACCATCCCCTAATATGAAGCTCAGAAGTGCACACTAAAGCAGCACAGAATGTGAAAAATAGAAAAGCTAAAATCTGAGGTATCACCAGCTGCCAATGGTGCTGTGCCAGGAGAGCAGCACAGGTGGTGATGATGGAGCTCCTTCCTTGGGTTCAAAGAAGCTTGCTTGGAGCAAGAAATCCCAGGTGTGGGATTTCCAGGTGCGAGAACAAAAGTGAAACCTGACTGTGGACAGGGCTGGCGTCAGCACAGGGTGAGGCAATCGCTCCGTGGTGACTCATGGGTTCCTGCATGGCACGAGCATGGAAAGCTGCTCGCCACAAGCCATGGCACTGGTGTGGGTAAGGATGAGCCCAGATGGCTCCTGACCCCAGTGGGCCAGTCTGGGAGGAAGTGACTCCTTCTAAACCAACCAGTGTAGGTAGAGAAGATAGAACAGAAAGCGTGCCCCAAAAAAGCCAGGTTTAAAAATAAACCCCTGGGTGACGTGTGGGAGCCCTGCCCATGGCCCCATGGTGCCAGGACAGGGGCATCAGGTGGGCTCTGCTCGTCAGCCACCACTGGACCTGTCCCTGCCAGCCCAGGGTGTCTGTGTCACCAAGGTGCCCCCAGCCCCACTGCATCCCCCAGAACCCTTCAGCATCTCCCAGCACGTGTGAGCTGCAGCAGCCACTGCAATGGCTGGTGCCACTCTGCTGCACCACCGTGCATGGTGGCGATACAATCCCTGCTGTTAACCTCATGGCTGGGCACTCACCGCAGGGAGGGAAGGGCTTTCCAATTAAATCACAGCCATAATTAGCGAGCAGACTTAAACTTGTGGTAAATGTAAAGTGAGGAAAGAACTTTTTCACTTTTTCCCCAGAGCCTTTCTGCCAGCACTGTAGGGACACAGGATGTTGCCTCCTGCAGAACCCCTCCCTGCCCTGGAATGTCTGCAGGGATGCACCTCACAGGGACAAGCCCTGCCAGCAGAGCTGGGGCTGCCCCGGCCCAGGCAGCCAGAGAGGCTCTCGGCATGGCAGCAGTGGTGGCACCCAGTGCCAGCCCGGGCAGGACAGACCCCTCGTGCTCACCCAGTAAGGGAGGCCTGAGAGCTGCTGCTGGCCCAAACCCAAGCTGCACCTGGAGCAGCCCCTCAGCCAGTGAGATCAGGGCCAGATGCAGTATTGCTGCTCCAGCACCTGGCCGTGGACACAGGGACCAGCCTCCCATCCGTGATGGGCTTCCCATTCCATAGCTGTCCTCCCGAGACCCCATCACCCTCCTGGGGGACCAACTGGGGGCAAAGCTTTTGCCCCCAACCCTGGGCAAGCTGAGGGCAGCTCAGCCAGGACCCTGAGAGCCCAGGATCTCAGCAGAAGTACCTCCAGCCCCTCTCAGCCCCCTCTGGGGCCAGGAGCAGAGGAGGCACTTCACCTTTCTTAATTAATGCTGATGTAGAACAGAGTAAGGGCACAGCCCTTCCCAAGGTGTCAGGGAAGCTTTCTTGCCAAGGACAGGAATTACAGGAAAGGGAAAGATCCCTGCAGAGGGTGGGTCCGGACCTGAAATATCCAGAAGGCAAACAGAAGGCGACCTGTGCCAGGGTATGCCCAGCTTTGAGCCCTCATGTCTCCCCTTGCCCCTCCCAAAAAATGCAGCCTCTAATCTTCCCTAAGATTGCAGTGTGGGTGAGTGATAGGGGTACAAACCTGCTCTCCCTTCAGCAGTGATCCCATCAGGGCTCTGAGCTGTTCTGAGGGGCCTCACAAGGGCCAAGGCACTCCTGGGGCAGGTAAGGTGCTGATACCTGCACCAGGGGTGGGGGCACACTGTGGCTGAGAACAGCCCCTTTCCAGGGCAGCCCTCAAAGACAGAGCACAGCTCCTCGCTTAGCTGGGGCAGGAAAAGGGGTCAATGGCCCTTCCTACCCAAAACCCACCCTCCCCACGGAGCAGAGAGGCACTGAGGGCATCAGGACACTCAATGTAGCACAGTTATTCCCACACCAGTGAATGCTCCACAGCCTCTTTGTAAAACAGGAACCACAGGCAACATTTTCTCAGCTTGCTTTTTAATTTTTATTGTGTAAGAAATGCAGTGAGTTTCTCAGCTGTTCTTATGATTCTCTTCCCCATGTGTTATTAAACCAGCACTCCACAATGGGACACTTCCAGTGCTGAGGGAGCAGCACTGGGCAGACAGCAGCACCAAGGTGGACAGGAACCTGAGGGGCATAAAACCCCATCTGCTTTCCACAGGAGACCAAAATTTCTATCAGCAAAATCAGCAGTAATCTTCCCAAGGAGTCAGAGCAGTCACAAGCAGGGTTTTAGGAGACAACCCACCTTCCCCTTCCCTTGTAGCACCAGATCAGGAGAAGGGTTTGCTCTCTCAGCATCCTTTGCACCCCAGCACACAGACATGCCTCACCCAGAACTCCACCGGGGTCTCACGAGAGGAAACTCCCATTGTCTCCAGCATCCTGAAAGGACAAGCAGAGGAAGGGTCTCACCCTGCCCAGACAGCTCCCACCACACACAGCACACAGGGGGGATGGCAAATGCTTCCAGCTGCTGCACAAGGGCTGTTCTGGTCAGTGAATAAATGAGCAGGCACCCTTTCCCCACAGGCCCTTGCTGGGGCTGAAACAGATGGGTGAATGTTGGAATGCAAGTCTCTCTGAGGAACTCAGATGAATGGAGGCGTTGAATTAAAGCCTTTAGAGAAATTAAGATATATTAAACCACACAGATATGAAGTAGAAGTGTAGGTTTAAGTTTTAAGTAAATAGAAGTGTGAGTTATAGTTTTTAGTAAGTTTAAGCTTTAGGTTTCAAGTAAGTAGAAATACATTTTAAGTGCCTAAAGAGGTTGTATTAGCTAGCAAAGGCCCTAAGGCCTAGTTTAAAGTTCAGCAACTTAGCCCTAGACATAAAAACACAGCAGAACCTTGCCACTAGAATAGAATATAATAAAATAGAATTATTCACATAAAATTACATGTGTAAAGAGATAGAACTATTCACGTAGATAGATAAACTTTTAAGTAAGAAAACAGATAGTACATTTGCATAAATAGATAATATTATATACGTCGCTTTTTAGAGAACTGACACTACTTTGGTACTACTTTTGCACATTAGAATCAAGCTTAGACTGGTTTGGAAAGAATGTTTTAGAATCATGTTTTTAGTTGATTGGATGTTTTGTGAATAAGAAGTCCCTGTAAAGGGGTGTAAAAGACAACATCAACGACCACCACAACCATCAACAACCACAACAGAAGAAGGAAGAAGGAGAAAGAAGAAAGAAGACTGTGGTCCCTGCTGCTGCTCAGGACATTGGACTCTGTGCCAGGGAAGAACTGTTGCTGCTGCTCCTGCACAGAACCTGGGACTCTGTTCCAGAGAGCAGCCTTGCAGCTGCTGCTCTTGCTTGGCACTCTAAGCCAGAAGGGTTTTGCATGGACTTTAACACCTTGAACTCTTTGCCTTCAGGCCTTGAAGACCCTAGACCCACTAAAGCTCGACAGGTGAAGAAGCAACCACCAATATTCTTCATGCCCTTTGCCAATTAAAAGCAAGGTAAAGAAACTCAGGATAGTCTCGTGTCAGAGGTTTCATGGATTCATCAGTGCAAGCACATCCTACTGCTATACAGGCTTAAAATCTAAGGATCTGCTGTTGAAGCCCTGACAAGTGTCCACCCCTGAGGGAATTGAGGGAGCACATCCCTGCACACTCCCCTGCAGCTTTGAAGGGGTCTGCACAACCTCCCTCTGCATGCACTGTGCAGGACGGGTCCTCCACATCCTGCTTGTTTTCCCAAGCAGTTTTCTCACCTCTTTTCAGTCTCTTGGAGGAGGGATGTTGCAGCTGTAGGGTCATTTTTCTTAAAGGTTTGATATGAAGAGGTAGACTCCATGTAACCAACCACGCCCTCAACAGTCATGGGAATTGGGTCATAGATATCAGTGACTCTACAAGAGACATGAGCAAGAAAGGAGCATTGGCAAGTTAAATCTCAAAGCCAAGGGAACATGGACCACAGGCTGACATGGTGGTGGATAAAATATCTGACACCATCAAAGGTGGTTCTGCTCACCTCTTCTTGTCTGGGAATGGCAAGGCCTCAAAGATCTCTTTGTAGTCATCCAAGACATATTTTACTCTATTATTTGAATATTTTAAAATTTTGTCCCAGCACTGCAAAGACAGTGTATTGAAAACAAACAAAAAAGACAGTGTATTGAAAACAAACAAAAAAACACTTGAAGTTCTCAGATGCCACTTAACTCAGGTTTGGGCCTGCATCTGATACATTCATCTAATGTCCTTTTTTTTAAAGACTCGTTGCATTAAAATACACCAAAATCTTACTTAATGTCAAGAATTTAAGGATCCTATTCTAGAAATAAGGCTCCTGTCCTCCCTACACAGCTGTTACTCATAGTGGAAAGTCTCCTTTTATCCAATTGTTAAAACACCCTTTGTCCAGAAAGACTCCTAAAAAAAGGCCTTCTTCCCAACAGTTTCTACTTCCTATTCTTTTCACGGTCATCAGGGCAACAGGAAATGTCTCCTGGACAATACCAGCTCCCAGATCTGCCCACCAGAGTCTGCCCCATCAGTCCTCATGTCCCTCTCTTCATGATCCAGCCAGCCCAGTGTGGAAGTCTCTAAATCCCTGCATTTACCCCACTCTGCATTAGGATTCCTCTCGTCACACCCCCTCGATCCCATTCCTCCCTCTCTGCGCCCGAGCGCTACGCGTTTCCCCCTGCCCTGAGTTTTTCCCAGCTGACCTCCCTGAAGGCTTTGGTGAGCTGTTGGGAGCAGCCCCCGTAGCGCAGGCTCATGTCCAGGGTGTAGGTGCTGATGGCCACGCAGCCGCCCGGCCTCAGCACGCGCTGCGCCTCCCGCATGAACCGCTCCACGTCAAACCAGTGCGCGGCCGTGAACGAGGCCAGCACGTCCACGGAGCCGTCCCGGAACGGCAGCTCCTCCGCAGGGCACACGCTGCGGGGCAAGGGGAAAAGCCACGTGTGAGGGGGTCACAGGGTGGTTTTGGAATGGTTTGGGATGCAAGACCACGCCTTGTGGGAGTCTAGGGTAATGCCTGTTCACACCAGCAATTCCATCAAATGGAGGCTGTGGTGCCGCTGGCTCTTACAAGAGTCGTACTCACAAACCACCTCCTCCACGCGAGGACCTGAACTCTGCCTTTGGCTGAGCCTGCTGTCCTGATACTCACAGGTAGGAGATGTTGGGTGTGCAGGGGGTGTCCTTGGCCTCCTGGATCTGCGCTTCGCTGATGTCCGTGCCCACCACCTTCTTGAAGTGCTCCCCAAGGAAGTGGGTGCCTTGTCCAGAGCCACAGCCAACATCCACCGCCAGCTCCGCAGGGATTGCTTTCTGCAGGGAGGAGTGGATGTGTCTCAGTGGGCAGCCACCCAATTCCTGTGCTTTTACCCCATTCCTTCCTTCCCCCAGCACTCACTCAGGAACAGCCTTGGCATGGCAGAACCCGCAGAAAGCCTCTTCTGTGCCCCCATCTGGCCATGACCGTGCTGCTTTATCTTTTCACCAATCAAGGTGACACTCCCAGAAACGTAAACACTGCCACCCACAATTAAATACTCCTTGGATTTTTCCCCACCCACAATTAAATACTCCTTGGATTTTTCCTCCAGCCTGGCCGTACCCCGCTCACCTTTTCCCGCAGGTAGGAGAGGATGGTCTGCTGCAGCTCTTTGCCCGGTGCAAACCTGTATTTCTGGTAGACGGCCGCATGCCCTCTGCCCTCGAACATCTGGGTGGCCATGCTTGGCTGACCTGGCACCTGGGAGGAGGCAGCAAGCCGGGGATGTCACACGGGACCAAACTCCTGCCGCCTCCCTAGCCCGGGACCGCAGGCACTGAAGCTTCCAGTTCCCGGCGGGGCCACGGGGAGGACTTTGCCCGTGAGGCTCCAGCAAGGGAGCGTGAACCCGCTCTCCAGGAATCCCTCCCACAGCCCTAAGCTCATCACAGGAGCAAAGCAGCGGCGTCCGACAGGAAAAGCTTTCTAGGTTTTTACACACCCCATAAGGAGCGTTTAACTCCATTGCTTCCCTCACCCAGCCGGCTGTTTCCTCAAATAATTCACTGAGCAGTGAAGCAGGAAAACTACCAGGTAAAACATGGGGCTTTTTCTTGGCTGGAATTTTTTGCCTTTCTTTTACAGGAATCAATTTTCTCGTATTAGCAACACAATCACAACTCCACCTCGCGCTTTCCCAACCACCTGCTGCTTTTCGGCACAAAAAGCCACCCAAAGCCTCTCAGCGCACTGAACCCATCACCACGCGTGGAGGCGAGCGGGGCCCTTCGGCTTGGGCGCAGCTCAGCCCCGGGAGCCAGGGGAGCCCCCCGGGAGCCAGGGGAGCCCCCCGGGCACGGCTCTGCCCGCTCCGGCCCCGCAGTGCCGGGCGGAGTCCCCGCGCAGCCCTGGCCCATCGCGCCGCCCCGGAAGGCTCCCGGCCGTATCCTGTTCGTGTGCGTGCCCGAGCAGGCGCTGTGCGAGGCAGCGGCGGCTCCCGGGGCTCGGCACCGACCCCAGGCACTGCCAGGAGGGCTCCGTGCCCCCTTTCCCGGGGAAGGACACCCGCTGGTGTGCCCGCGGCGAGTTTATCGGGCGATCCGCAAATGCATCGGGAGATCAAGGCTTGCTCTGCCTTCATGCAGGAAGAGATGCTCCACCAGCTCAGGGTGGAGCTCCCAGCAGGGAAGAGCAGCGCTTTCTGCAGGGACCCTCCCGGTGCTTTCCGTGCGCCCAGAGGAGCCTTCTCCCCGCGGCCACCCCGCTCCTTACCGCGGCAGCCCCCGCTCCCAGCGCCTCCCAGTCCGGAGCTGCGGGGCCGGGGCGAGGGGAAGGCGGGGGAAGGCGAGGGATGGCCGGCGCCGCCCCCGGTGCCGCCCGCCCGCCCCGGCAGCGCTGCCCGGTGCTCCCCTGCACAGCCGGGGCTGCTGAAATCCAGGAGACAGCTTCTAGAGGGTCAATGCCACCGAGATCCTGGAGCCGCAGAGCCGAGCCTTAGCCTTTGCACAGCTCTGTAGTTACAGCTTTCAAAATGCCCACGGATCCTGGGAGTCTCCACATCTCAGGAAGCAGATGGAGAAGCCAGAAGGTGCTGCAAGGTGGCAGAGCAGGATTCAAATGCTGCAGGCAGCCAAAGCCATACCTACAGAGCTCTGTCTGCGCTGAAGTCCCTTCCTGGTGTCCAGCAGAAAGAGAAAATGCAGCAGAGCCCCCAACAGCAGCACTTTAAGAGCTTAGAATGTTGGTATTTTGGAACTAGGCAGTTTGCCCTGCTTCGGGGCACGATTTTACCCCTTCCTTAGGAGAGTAATGTTAATTCCATGCAGCTGAGGCTAATGGAGCTGTGCTTTGCTGGAAGCACAGTCCCTTCAGTTTGTACTTTGCACAGCAGTCATAGGTCCGTGCTAATTAGCACAGCCTTTAAGCCACTCCTAACTTTAGGAGAAATCAATGAACTTACTCAAGGACTAAAGACAGAGGCTGGCTTGAAGCAGTTTGCTAAATCAAAGCATGTGTTGGAATTCTTGGGCTTGTGTCCCAAATATTTGGGCCACCTGCTGCTTAATTGTGCAGGGGTAGTACCTGCAGCAAGAGAAAACTGCTGCAGGCAGTTTTCTAAAGGGCCCTGTGTTTTCACAGCCTGGCTCTTTGGGGTTTGGACACCTCATTTTGCCTGTATTTTGCTGAGAGCACCACTGCAGACAGGAGGGGGTGATGTCCCAGGCCTGAATGACCTGCCCAGTTCCAAACTCCACAGTTCTAGGCAATGCACAGGTGATGTTTAACTACAGGTGACACCAAACACCTGCAGGAAAACAAAACACCAGCCAGGTATAGGCTGCAAATGGCACCAGGCCTTTTCTGAGCTCTCCCAAATTTGGCACACCAGATTCTGCTGTCTTTGGCTCCCTCCTCCATCCCTACTGTGCTCCCCAAAGGACAGCTACTCTCTGATGGCTCTGCACCAAGCAGAAATAAATTGGTCTCCTCAAGATTTGGGTTGCTGAGCCTTAGGCCAAATGTGGGTTTAAATGCCAGACACAGAGAATCAGACATTGTCCATCATCCCTGCCTGCCCACTTTTTAAATCCAAAGGCTTTAAGGAATGCCAAAGTGCCCTGGGGTCTTCCCAACTTGTTCCCCAAACCTTCAGACTCTGTGGATTTTAATTCTTTAGCAGGGCCCTGGATTAATACACCTCCATTGGGAATGCATCTCACTTTGAAATGTATTAAAACTGAAAAAATGAATCAATCTATTTTAGGAGACAAAAAGGCCAAAGGCTATTCCTGTCAGGCCTCCTGTGCCCACTGGTATTTTTTACCAACAGGTTTACCTGGGGATGGATTGCTTGGAGCTAAAGGAAGAGGAGGCCAATGGCACCATTACCCTGCTGCATTTCATTTACAAATTTAATTGTTTTAAATTTCATTTCAACTTTAATTGACCCAGAAGCTTTTTGCTGGACCGCACAAGAGGGAGGATACCCACAGGGCTGGGTGGGCTGGGGTCCACCTCCCCATCCCCAGGATCCCCTGAAGAAGTCAGTGATATTTCTCCTACCTTGTGGAAAACTTGATTTAAGATCCCAGTAAGGCTTCAGCTCTCGGGAGACTCTCCCCTGTTTATTTGTTCTCTGATGGAAAAGCAGCAAGATTTATTATCACAGCAAGGAATAAAGGGATTGGAAAATAGTTGGTATTTCTTCAAGGATCTTTTCAAAGCTAGAGGGCTCAGACTTTAAATTAGTGAAGAATATAATTCTGTCTTAAATTGTCTTAAAAGCAGTGGGGTATGGATAAAGTTCCTTGCAGGGAAGGGATTTATCCACAAACCAGAGATGTCACTGTTGATGAGTTAGAGCTGTGCCTCAAGACCTCAGCTGGCATCAGGGCTATCCGTGCCTACTCCCTGGCATTTGCAACCCAGGAAAAATCAGTGTCTGTGTCAAAAGCAAGCCCAGATGAACAAGAGACCGGAGAGGGGAGGGAGAAGGGAATTCCCACAGCAGTGACTGTTTTAGGGAAGCGCGTCCCTGCCCGTGCAATTCCCGGATCCTTGCAATGGCAGTGGCTGGTGATTGCCGTGCTCCAGCACACAAAGGGCTGGAGGGGAAATAAAGGCAGGCAGGGACACACTCAAGGGCAGAGCAGGAAGCCTGCAGAGGAGAGAGCCCTTGGCTTTGCAGTCCTACCTCACCCCTCGGCTCATCCGGCGGTAAATCCTTCCTGATGGAATGACTGATGAGCAGCGCTGGGGCTGGAGCATGGGCTGAAAGCAGAGCCCAGCACTGGGGGCTTCCAGAAACAATAGCAGCAAGTCCTTCTCCCACTATTTCACCTTTTAATTAAGGAAGCTGGGAAGTCTGGTTGTGGAGCCACTGAATTAAATGAAATTTAGAAGTCACCTGGGAATCTGTGGCTGAGCAACCTGAGATATCCCACTTCCCACGCAGGGGCCGGATCCAATTAGCAGTTCTGGAATAAAAGGAGGGAGAGAAATGTGAGCTCAAAATGATCGTATTTCACCTTTCCTTGCATGCACTCTCTGGGCATGAGGATGTAGTAGCTGATATTATTTTATCTGCTGGCACAAGCAAAAAGTCCAGTGGCGTCAGGAAGCTGCTCTACTAAAATTAAATAACTTTGGGGATGTGCATGGCCAAACTGCCTGTTTGGGCTGCTCTGAAATGCAAACAAATTTGTGTGGCAATTAAATAAGATCCAGGACTGTCTTAATTCAGAGTTTAAGCTTTTCCTTCTTGGGGTCCTAGCCAGGCATGTGGTAGAATGTAAGAAAGTGAAAGGAATGAGAAGGAGGTGTCTTTACAAACTGTGGGCCTGATGGTAGGTAAGGCCAGATAGGGAGAGGTGAAAGAAGCAATGGGGGAACCATAAATTCCATAGGAATTCCACTAATTGACCCAGACTGTTACTCACTCAAGACTGTACTAAATCTCTGGATTTAGAGAAAAAGAACAGAGACACAAAGAAAAATGGGGGTGTGGGGTGGGGTATACATTAGAAAAGGTCTTGGGTATCAGGCATTTCAGGAAGTCTGTAGCTCTCAAGTACCTCAGCAATGGGGAAAGAGAGAGGGAAATGCAGCTGGGAAATTAGGATAAAAAGGAGGCAGTGTCCTCCAAAAATTTGAAAGACCCCAGCGAAATACCCCGTGGCCTCAAATACCCCTTTAACTCAAATAAAGCTACAGAACTCCTCTGTCTCCATTTTGGACACAAACCTCTGGTGTTTGTGGATTAATTTTCCTGACAAAAGGGAGAAAAAAAGGAAGGCAGTAATATTTTAGGCTCTTCTGTTCTTCCTCAAAAGCCCTTGTACTGTGAGACAGGTGAGTCCATCCCCCCCTGCCCACTTCCCATTGCAGCTCCCAGGATCACAGTCCTGTGTCCCAAAAGCCAGGTGGGAACAGGCCTGGAAGTGTAGTGGTGCAGAGGCTTGGAAAAGGGGGATTTTTGGGTTCTGGCCATGCTGTGGTGGCCAGTGATGGTCTGTTCTAGTGGGAGCATGAGGGCTGGAGGCTGCAAATGCAATGTGGCATTGAGGAGGATGCAGGAGGGCACAGAAGGGTGCAAGACAGTGCAGCAGGGTGTGGAAAGGTGTGCGAGGATGCAGGATGTGCAGGAGGATGCAGTGGGATGGAGGAGGGCACGTGAGGATGCAAAAGGGCAGGGCAAGATGCTGCAGAGGACAAGAGGGTACAGGAGGGTTTGGAAGGGTGCAGAAGGGCGCTTCAGGATCCAGGAGAGTCCGGAGGGGTGCAGGGGGTTGCAGAGGAGTGCAGGAGGATGATGCAGGACAGTGCAGGAGGAAGATGCGGGAGGGCGGTTCAAGGAGGATGCAGAAGGACGCGGCAGCGGCCGCTGCTCCGGGGGGCCGTGCCGGGCGGGGCAGGGCAGGGCAGGACCGGAGCGGGAGGGGCCGGGCGGGGCAGGGCAGGGCAGGACCGGGAGGGGCCGGGCGGGGCAGGGCAGGGCAGGGCGGCGGGGGCGGTGCGGAGCCCGGCCCGGCCCCACCGGGGCGGGGGCAGGGGACGGCCGTGGGGCCGGCCCGCCCTGCCGTGCCCTGCCCGGCTCTCCGGCGGCGCCGATGGGGCTGCGGGCCTGGCTGCGCTCGCTCGGCTGCTGCGGCTGCTGCGGCGGGGAGGCGGCGGCGCCCGAGAAGGAGCCCCTGCTCAGGTGAGACCCGGCCCGCCCCCCCGGAGCCTTTCCCCTGCCCCGCTCCCCGCGCTGTCACCGCCGCTGGAGCTGGGCATCCATCCCCTGTCGGAGCGCCCGGGGCTCCGGAGGGATCGTCCCCGGCGGGATGGAGCCGCTTCCCGCTCTCTTTCCGCCCGGGTCGGCTGCCACAGGGGCTGGACTCCTCCTGACAGCCGGCGATGGCCGCAGGAGCCCTGCCCGCGGCATCCCCTCGCTGTTCCCCGGCCGTAGGGACGCTCCAGCGCTCGTCTTTCCACGGTGGGATTTCAATAGAGGAACAAAAAGGGGGGCCCTGCATCCCTGGCCAGGGGGTCAGGTCCCACTGCTGGCAGCTCTGGGTTGTGCAGGGCTCTGTTCGCAGGCTGGGGTCGCAGAATGCCAGAACGGACTGGGATGGAAGGGGCATTAAAGCTCGTCTAGTTCCACCCCCTGCCATGGCCAGGGACACCTTCCACTATCCCAGGGTGCTCCAAGCCCTCTCCAGCCGGGCCTGGAACACTTCCAGGGATCCAGGGGCAGCCCCACCTGCTCTGGGCAACCTGTGCCAGGGCCTCCCCACCCTCACAGGGAAGAATTTCTTCCTAACACCTAGTCTAAATCTCTCCTCGTTTAGTTTAAGACCGTCCCCCCTTGTCCTATCACTATCTGCCCCAGTAAAAAGTCACTCTCCCCTTTAGGCACTGGAAGGGCTCTGAGGTCTTCCTGGAGCCTTCCCTTTTCCAGGTGAACACCCGCAGCTCTCAGCCTGGCTCCGTTCAGGGATGCCAGGGAGGAGATGACGATGCTCAGCCCGAGCCGGCTTTAAGGGAGAGCTGCGTGTGCTGATCTCTGGGGAGCAGATCCTGCTCTCCTGCTGTCGGTCGCATCCGCTTTGTGCACAGAGCGTGAGCTTGGGGCTGTTGAATGAACAGATTCTCCCTGACCCGTGGAGAAGAGCTGTGCAAGCACTTAAAGAGGGCTTGCGTGTGGCAAAACACCCGCGTTTTGTGGCGGCTCTCCCTCCTTCCCCGATGCCAGCCGCCCTCCTGGCACCGCAGAGGGTGTCCCAGCCGCGGGATGGAGCCGGGACCGTGCCCTGCCTGCGCCATCGGTGCCACAGACGCGTCGGGGAGGAGGGTGCCACGCTGCCGGCTGTGGCATCGGTGTCAGCTCACAGCAGAGCTGGGAACACACGGCTTCAAACGCCCTGATTTCGCGCTGGTAAAGCAGTTACCTAAATAATAACCGGCTAATCCCAAGCATGGGGCCTCGGGGCCAGGAAATTGGCATTAACCTCCCGGGAGCCGGGCACACGTGCGGAGAGGCTCCTTCTGCTGCCCCGTGGCCGCGGTGGCTGTCCCTCACCTGGCACCTCGCTTCAGTAACAGGCTGGTGATCCAGTTAATGCTGGCCCTAAGGAGGAAAGCCTCTATAAATTCTGGGAATTGGAAAAGCACCTGCCTTTATACACGTGTGCCAGCGTAATTAATCTAACAGCCTCATCGCTGTCCCTAACAGCCTAATGCTTGCCCGTCTCGGGGGGCTGTGGGGTCTCATTTCACAGTGGGGATCCTGCAATAGCTTGCTGGCTTTATTTTTACTGCAGCGCTGTTTAAAGTGAATGAATTGCTTGAGATTGCAGCTCTTTTAGCTGAGTTTTAGGTTTGGGAGCTGGTGTTGCAAAGCGACCAGGCTGCTTGGTTGTCTCTTGATGTGTGAAGGTGGGGTCTGGCTCGGATGGTGTGCTCAGGATGAAAATAAAATAAATATTTGGGCTCCAAATGCTAACATTTAATGTGAACTGAAAGCCCCCTGGAGCAGAAATCTGTTGATGAAGCATTGGTGCTCACCATTTTCTGGATAAAATCCACAGTGTGAAATGCTCCCTGTCCCTTCTGGTGCCACAGAGACTCCTTAACCTGCAAAGCCGCTGCTGTTCACGTGCTTCTTTTCTCCCTCCCAATTTTTCCTTTGCAATATTGCTTGGAAGAGCTGTTGGCAGAGCTCTCTGTGCTGGTATGGATTTGCTGACTCCTGGGTGCTGCCACATGCCTGACAGGACGCTCCATGCTGTGATTTGGAAATGGGAATGTGCTGGGAAGTGCCCTTCAAGCTGTGAGGGAGGGAGTGGCTTAGAAAAGCTCAGGTGTGGCAGTGTTATTGCTAAATACTGGTGTTTTAAGTCGTTCAAATGTTAAGCATACATACTGGGGTAAATGCCTGAGTGGGAAGAAGCTGTGGAAGGCAGGGTGGGAGTGAACTCCTGCTGATGGCACACTGGCTCCTGAGTGCTCCCTCCCTGTCTGCTCCACCACTGAAAAACGGTTGTGCCCTTCCACACCCTTCAAGTTACCTTTGTTTGCTTGTCTTTAATGGGAGATTATACAAGATTATCTTTCCCCTTATTACCTGTTGCTCAGGTTTTTGGTTTGTTGAAAGTCTAATTAACCTTCCTGCTGGAATGCTGATGGGAATTAGGTTTTTTTTAATATTTCATCTATGTGCTGGAGCTCCTCTTAGCATCTTTGTATGGCTTGGTGCCATGGTACCCACAGTGTTACCTGAAGTTTCTCTGGATGGGTTCCTTGGGAAAGGAATGGGGTTTGGGTAGCAAACAAAATAAACAGTGGGTTGTTCTGGCAAGAAGTGAGCAGGGATTTCCAGAGGGTGGTAAGGCCAAAAATAGTTCTGCACTTGTAATGTTCTGCTCAAGCACCTGGACATCTTGCTTAGACACTTTATGGAAATCCCCTGCTAAAAATCCTCTTGGCAGAAGTGTCCTTGTTTAAAAATTGCACATCCCAATAGCAACATAAAGCCATAAAACACAGAACTGCCCCAGTGCAGAGAAAAGCTCCCCACCTCTGTGGGGACTGCCTTCCCAGAAGATAATGCTCAGCTTTGCTAAGCAAATAAAGCCTGGAGATCACTAGAAGGCTGAGGACATTTCCATTTACAAAATAAGATGGGGCTGAATATCCTTTCCATGACTTGTGTGCTGCTTGCACAGCTCAGCACATCACTGCAGCTCTGAGGTAGGAGCTGCTGTCTGGGGGCACCTGTGGGCATCGCATGGTTTGGTTTGCACCGTGGCTTCCCTGCTCAGGATGTTTGCTAAGGAAAAAACCTCTGTGCCCCCCATGCCCCCTGCTCCCCTCCCTCCTCTCTGGGAGAGGGGAGGGCACAGCAGTGGGCACTGGGAAGGCAGCAGGGGCCAGCCCGGTGCTGACGCTGCCTGTCCCTGCAGTAACAACAACCCCTACGCGTCCTTCGGAGCCACCCTGGCGCGGGATGAGGAGCAGAACCTGTGGAGCACCCCCCACGACGTGACCCACACCGAGGCCGACGACGACCGCGTGCTCTACAACATGATCGTGGTCAGGAGCCAGCTGGACAAGGACTCGGAGGTGAGGGCTGGGCTGGGGGGGTTTGTCACCCCACGGGTTTGGCAGGGTGTGGTGAATTACAGAATCACACAATGCTTTGGGATAGAGGAGACCTTATCCAGTGCCACCCCCTGTCCTGGGCAGGGACACCTTCCACTAGCCCAGGTTGCTCCAAGCCCTCTCCAACCTGGCCTTGGACACTTCCAGGGATCCAGGGGCAGCCACAGCTTCTCTGGGCATCCTGTGCCAGGGTCTCAGCACCCTCACAGGGAAGATTTTTTTTTTTCCTAATATCCCATCTAAACCTACTCTCTGTCAGTTTGAAGTCATTCCCCCTTGTCCTGTCATTCCAGGCTTTTGTAAATAGATTTGCCCCATCCTTCCTATAGGATTCCCTTCAGGCACTGGAAGGCTGTAATTAGGTCACCTTGTCTTCTCTTCTCCAGGCTGAACAATCCCAGTTCTCAGCCTTTCCTCACAGCAGAGCTGCTCCATCCCTCTGATCACCTTGGTGGGCTCCTCTGGACTGACACCAGCAGGTCAATGCCCTTGCTTCAATTCAGCTGCTGTGGAGACCCCAGAGTCCCCCAGTGTGGTTCATGTCAACACCAGGTCCTCCCACCTGTTCCACCACCCTCCAGATTTTATCCTACATCTGGTGTGGATATCTCTGTGGCCATCTCATCCCTGGGAAGCTCGGGGGTATCTCCAGCACCTGATCCAGGAGGAGCTGCCCTGAGGTGTGGTGTGTTTCTCACCTCCACGGTACCCTTGGGTTCATGTCCCTCTATGGTGAGAATCTCCGTGTTCTCCTTGGCTGGGATACTTTCAGTGCCCTCCCAGGGCATTATCCCTTTGAGCATAAATTGCCTCCAGACTATTTTCTCCCCTCACTCCCCATCCCCTTTGGAAATCTCTGTTTCTGTACATCTTTGCTCAGCCCAAACCAAAGGTTATGTACTTTCTGTGGAGGAGTGAGGGAACACAGCAGCTGACTCTTAAAAACCAAGGCAGTCGGGAGGTCAGTAATGGGCTGCCTACGTGCAGGGATGTGGAAAAGACACAAAGTAGGCTTGAGCTGGAGACCAGGGACAGATGGACTTCTCAGGGAAGGAAACTGAGAGGAGGAATAGAAGAGACAGAGAAAGGAAAAGAAAGTGACAGGGAATGGGAAGAACATGAGGAAGGTGCTTTACAGTGGCTAGGAAACCTTTGTTTCTCACATATCGGGAAGCAGGGAGATTCCAGGGAGGTTTCCCAGGCATTCATAGCAGCTGGAACATGCTTGGGAATGATGCCCTGCAACCACCACAACCCACCAAGGTGTGCTGGGAGCTCTGGGGCCCAGCCCCATTTGCTGCCTCCCCAGGCTGCTGCTTTGGTTGGACATTTCCCTGGTTTGTCCTTTCCGTGGCCGGGCTGACGTTTGCGCGGCCCTGGCAGCGCCCGGAGCGCCGCTGCCGCTGCGGGGACGTGTCAAGTTCAGTCCTGCCCCAGTGGGATGCACGGCAGTTCTCGGGAAGCAGGGAACTGCCACGGCTCTTAGTGGGAAGGGAAAAATCATGGCTCTTACGTAAAGGCTGTTCTGCAGCCCTGATTTCCTTTGCTAAGGCACTTCAGCACAAAGGAGATTGCAGTGGCCTGATTAGGAGCAGGCTGTAGCAAACAGTGACACATTTTTCTCCTCTCTGATTGCTTTCATGACTCCAGAACAGGAGTTATGAAGTTATGAGTTAGCAGGAAAGCCTGGGGGCTTCATGTCTAACTTCAACGTGATCCTACTTCATCCAAGAGTCTGCAGGAGTGTAACTGTTTCTCCTGTGATAGTCTCTGTAAACCAAAAGCCAGCTCAGCTTTACAAGGAGCCTTAAACTCCAGAGAAATCAAAATTACAAGTTGTAATTAGCTAAAAGAGGTAATGGAATGTTTGTATACAGTTGGTCAGAATCCCCATTTAATGGGTTGTTTTTTTTTTTTGGTGAGTTTGATTTAATCGTGGTGTTTACAATGGATGGTTTTGTAACAACATTTTCATGGTGGCATGTGACCTTTGCGGCTCGGACTGGAGATCTCTTCCCTCCCCACTGCTGCTCTCTCTACCTTGAGTTGCTTGTCTGAGAGAAGCCAGGGAGCTTCATCCATCCCAAAGTGGCTGAAGGAAAAAAGGACAGCTCCATTTAGGGGGCTGCACGGTGCACAGCAGTGTTGTGTGTCACCCTCGTTCAGGGGGCAGGAAGAGCATCAGTTGTGGCTGAGCAGGAACGTGCTTCTGCCCCTGCATGTCCTAAACCCAGTGTGCCTGCCTGTCCTAAATCCTGCCCTTTCTCCTGCCCTCAGTGTATCTGTAGGGTTTTTAGTGGCTCTGAGCAGTCCCCATGCCTGCCAGTGGACAAAGAAAGCCCAAAACTCAGGGGGCTTCCTCTCAACAGCAAAGGCAGGATCACACAACTCTGCTTCTTCATGCAGTGCAATCAATAAAAAGCCTGGGGGCACAACATCAGGGCAACAGTAAGGAAAGTTTTGAGGAAAGCCAGTGCACTTTATGCACGTGGCCCCGTGCCCTTTGCAGCCCAGGATTGGCAGCAGCTCCGCTGTCCCCTCTTACAGCTGGGAAACTGAGGCACCACAGGGAAGCCCAGCAGGCTGCTGCAGTTTCCAGCTGCAGCTCTTGCTGGGTGGCAGGACAGGGAGGGGCTTGGAGAGCAAAGCCAGCATTCCTGCACTTGGCCCCTAGTGCCAAAATCTCTCCTTACTCCAGCAAGCATTTTAAAACTAGGCCAGATTGCAGTGCCCTCTCCTCCTAACGAGACTTCAGCTCAGAGAGAGAGAAAAAAGTCTGATTGCAGAACAACACTGGGCTGCAAAAGCCATCATCTGCTTGGGGGGCTGCTCTGCTCCCAAAATCCCCAGGGAGAGCTTGTGGATATTGCAGGACTGAGGATGGAGGAACAATTTTCTTGTGTGGTGCACAAGTGTTACAAAACCCTAGGTACTTCCTGTGGTTAAAACTGGCTGAAAGGAGAACTTGCTGCGTTTCTGCTCCTTCATTTAACAAAGAAATTCTGGTGGTGCAGTGCACTCACGGTATGCTTTGCCATTCCCCACCTGTATCTCAGGGATTTCCCAGCACAGGCCTTTGGAAGGATCCCAAAGAGCAGGTTGCTGTCCATCGTGTGTTCCTGATCTGCATGGCCCCATCTTGGCAGTGTTGGTGCCCTCCCTTGGGGTCAGTTCTTTGCCCCCACGATGGGGCAGGACCCACACCTGATCCATGTGGAGCTGTGTTTTCCTCCTGTCCCTGCTGGCAGCTGTGCTCTGGGAAATTTGGCAGCTCCAGCCCAAACTCAGTGTGTCCTTAGCTTGCACAGAGAAAACCAGGAAAGCCATTGCTGAGGGGCTGGTCAAGCAGATGCAGCCTTTGAAGATGAGAGCCATCATCACAGATTTGAAGGCTGGGATCATGTCTCAAATATGGGAACAATGGGACGTTTTTTCCCTACTCTGGCTCTGCAGCTTCATTGAGCCTGTTGTAGGTAAAATAAATCTGAGGTCTGGTGGTGAAAAGAGCAGCAGGGGCTGCACTGGAGCTGTTGCTGGGCCAGTGTGTGAGGTGCACAGAGTCCCCTCCATGAGGTCCCCCCTGGAGTGGCCCTGGTTTCTCCACAGCCTCTGCTGGGGTGTGTGGAGTTCCCCAGCCGTGGGCAGGGAGCTGTGCACCAATCCTGGCTTCAGAGAAGGAGCCAGGGCAGCTGTGCCACAGCTCTGGGAACAGAAACTAAAGGTGGCATGTTACATGGTGACTGAGGAAAACCCCCTGTTCTCATGGCTTGCTATAAATCCAGGGTTTCTCTCTTCTCTTGGCTTATTCCCTAGGGAAAGGTGGGATCATAAACCCCATAGCAAAGGCAATTCCTCAGCCTGCATCCCTGCAAGGGGCCTGGCTAGCAGAGCAATGCTGGCATGATCCCCCTGAAAAGCCCATTAATGAGCTGGCAAGGCCTATTTTTCTTTCTCCTCCTGCTCTCCTACAGGATTATTCTTTTCTAAACAGGTCACAGAGAAGGTCAGAATTGTGACCAGCTGTTACTGGGGCACAGAGAGGTGATGGGATTTATCCAGAGCTGGGGATGCTGGCTGGGGAGCCCAAACCCAACCCTCTTAATGTCTGTATGCCTCTCTTAAATTGAATCCAATTTAAGCTTCTTCTGAGATGTCAGTCTTATATTTGTTCAGCTACTTCCAGTGGAGCAGAGCAGGAGCATCTCTAGTACCTGCCTGCACTGATATTCTGCAGTCTTTCCTTGATAACTCTGTTTTGACCTCATTTCTAAAATAACTCTTGAACAGAATGGTGACCTCAATTGCTTCTAAGAGAATAAAGGCAATGGATTTGGTAGAGGATTGTTCTGGCAGCATGAAGAAAGCTCCCTAGTAATTAGGAAACTTTCATATGATCAGGGATGAGAAGCTGGACAGTGTTGCCTGTTCTCTTGGCACATTTTTTTCCCAGAACTCTGAGTTATGTACCAGCCTGGCTTATTCCATGTCATTTGGCATTTGCAGATTTAATGGTTCACACTAGAGAGTCTGGGGAAGTTTTCTAGATAAATATTTGAAGGGCTGAGCATGTAGGGAAGGGAGGCAGTGGGGTTTCCCTACTGCTCCTGGGATAGTCTCGACTCACACACTTAGGGTTTTCTCAAGCCCCCACTGGCATCTGTTCTGGCCTGCTCTGTAGGTTTAAAGGGCAAAACTGGCTGCAAAAAACAGGTCTGGGAACTGCAACCTGCTTTGGTTCCCTGTGGTTAACTCAGGTTTTGGAAAAAAAGTCCATTTCTTAAAGGACTGCATTTGAGTGCATGGCTGGGATGTCCCAGAAACACCCCACATTGGTGTGTCAGTCTCCCCCTGTGCTTTCCCAGTCCCACGTTCAAGAAGCCTCTTCCCTGGCCCGGGAATTCTTCTGAATTCCCGAGGAGGCCGAGGGAGAGGGGTTTGGTGTGGAGCTGCCTGCCCTGCCCTGCCCTGCCCCGCCCGGCCCCTCGGAGCGCTCCCTGCTGACCCACGGCCTCTGATCCCTCCCCAAAGCCTCTGATCCCTCCCCAAAGCCTCAGATCTCGCCCCTGCCTGCGCACGGGCAGGGCAAGCTTTGCTCTTCCTCTGCTGGGTAGCTCAAGGGAGATGCTTTTTAGAATAATTTTGGGTGTGGAGAGATGCTCTTGAGTTTATTCTCTCATTAAAGGCATGCAGAGCACCGCCCGTGGCAGTTCAGATGTCTCTGCTGGAAGGAATTGCCTGGGAAGATCCAGTGGTTTCTGAGACTGATGGAGAGCAGGGCACGAGTCCCTTTGAGAGCTCAGCCCAATCTCATCCTGATAATTTCTGCTTCTCTGGGTCTTTTTCCATGGCTGGGAGCATCCTCCTCCCAGCTTTCTCCACAGAAGTATAAACCGATGCAACTTCATGCTCAGGCAAAATAAATCCCACCAGAACAAGAGGTCCCACGCAGGCACCACAGTTAAGCATCATTTTGTATCCCAAAATCATTCCTTTGCACACTCCCCAAACTCTCCATCGACAGGATACTGTCAGAGCCCCCCTGGGACTGAACATTCACCATATTCACTTCCATAACACAGCTCAGACACTGTGATGTACAAGAAAGCCATAACCTAGATTCCCTTAAAAAAAAAAAACAGACAAGGGAAAACACGCTGCTGTTAATCCAGAGAAAATCAGGAGCAGCTTCCCTGCATGCTAAGCACTGCTCTCCATGCTTAGAGAGGAGTCTGGCTCCTGCCATGGGTTAAATCCCCACGGGCCTCCAAGCTGCTGCTGGGTGCCAGGAGGCCACATTTTGTGGAGAAGAGCATCTTTCCCAGTGCCCCAGCTCCCTAATTCCACAGCGTGAAGCACGCCTGGGATCACAGTGGCTGTCTGGAGGGATTGTCTGCACTAGAGGCCTTGTTTCTCTCCGTGGGAGGGCAGAGACACGCAGTTATTCCCCAGCAGCATGCCCAGACTGGCTCCCTCTCCTTTCTGCCTGTGCCAGGGGGTCACGAGAGGGCCGAGGTGTTTCCAAGGAGCCCCTGCCAGCGGGGACCAAGGCATCATGCAGCTTTTCAGCCTCTTTCTAAAACCTCTCAAGTTTTCAATAAACTTCCCACAAAGCTTTAACATAATAACCCCCCTCTTTTTTTTTCCACCCAGAGGAGCTCAGTTCCCAGCTCTGAGCTGGGAGAGGAGAGTCTTGCCCCTGCCTCATTCCTCTGGTGAAGGGCTGTCCTGGTGCCTTGTGCTGACAGCCAGGTGCTCTCCTGTGCAAACAGCAAAGCTGGTCTCAAGTGCCACTTCAGGACAGAGGGAAATGTGCCTCTGGAAGGGGATTTTGTTTTCTGGGAGTGAGTGGCTGTGGCAGAGCTGGTTCCCCTGCTCTCCTGACCTGGAGTCACCACTGTCTTTAACCCCACCGGCTGCTTTTTCCAAAGTGTAATCTCCCAGGGCTTCCTGCAGTTAGTGCTGATCAGCAGGAAAACAGGCTTGGCTTTAACTATCTGCAGTCATGGAATGTCAGCCACATTCAGGGAAAAAACACTAAGGGATCTTCAAATCTTTATGGAATCAAGCCAGCTCTCTGACCAAGTACCAGAAAACAGTGGGATTTCTAACACAGGGCTGACCTCTGTGGGTGTTGTTTTTCTGCTCTGAACCCAGCATGGCCTGTAGGAAAATCTCAGGGTGACAGCACAGATTAACACCTGTTTATTCTTCAGGAGCCCATCTAGGTAATCCCCTGCTGAGAAATGAGATTAATTAAGATTGTTAGTGGAAGGAAGTTATCAGGTGATGTTGTGACCCTGCTGTTGGGCTGCTTCTAAAAATGCACCCTTTGCATTGGTGAAACTTGGCTAGGAAGAGCTGGGAAAAGTGCTCCTGGTTTTCTTGCAGAACACATGCATTTCCACAGGAATGCATGCTTATGGAATATGGAATCATTTAGGTTGGAAAAGTCACCTGAGGTCATCGAGTCCAGCCATTAACCCAGCACTGCCAAGCCCACCATAAGACTTGTGCAGGTGTGTTTAAATGTGCTGGTGTGACTTTAATAAATGACCCCAAAGCCTCCCCTCTTGCCCAGTATCCCATTATCCAGCTCTAAAGCTGGAGGTCCAGTGCAATATTTCAACTGTGCAGTGAAGTGAGGCATTAACTGGCAGCCACTGAGGGTTATCACATCAGATGGCTCCACTTCAGCCCTCATCCATCCATGTGCACCTCTTTCAAAAGAGGATACCCTGATCTTAAAAAAAAAATCAGTTTTTCTTGTTTGTGAGTACTTCTGAGCACCTGCCTGCTCCAGTTCATGCCAAACAGGGCTCTGTGTCTGAGTGAGGAGCAGTTGTCAGCAATACCTGAGCTAAATGCTGTAATTTCAGGGAAACTGAAAGCTATTTTGTACAGAGAAGACACAGAAGTGCTGAACCAAGTGTCAAGCTAAATATTCTGTGTTGGTCAGTGTCATTTTTTTCCAGGGGCAGCAGCAGCCTGGTCATTGACCTTCACAGCCACCACCTCATAGCTCAGTGCCTACGCCAACTCTGCACCTCTGGCTCCCTTCTGCAGAGCTGAAACTCCTTGAAAAGCAGCAGATTCCATTGTCTGAGTGTCTCTCATCCCTTTGCTTTGCAGGAGTGGCAGAAGCTCAACTATGACATTTATACTTTACGGCAGACCCGGAAAGAAGTGAGGAGCAGGTGGAAACACATTTTGGAGGATTTAGGTAAGCTGGAGGCCAAAGGGATGTAATTCCAGTGGTACTGAATGCCAGATCCCACCATGGCTGAGGATGGGAACAGCTCCACAAAATCAAGCTGGAGAGGAGGGAAGTAAAAGGAGGTTGCTGAGCGATGCCCTCGTGTGTCCCACGTGGTATCTGAGGCTCCCCGGGGCTCAGGCACGGCGGGGAGGGGACAGGGACACCGTGTCTGCAGGCACATCAAAAGCCCATGAGCCATGATCACCTTCCAAGCCCATAATAACATGCACAGCCACCATTTCAAGCTTCCTTGTGGAAACCTTGCAGTGGGAGTTCACCCTGGGTTTTTCTAAACAAGATAAGCAGGAAGGAATGAATATTCCTTCCAGATGGGAACACAGATACATCTATTTCGTTTTCTTAGCCAATGGCAGCTGATCAGAGCTAAGCCACTCACCTTGTTTGCTCTCAAGTGGGTTTGAAATATTCTTTCACCAAGTGGAATTGCCCCACAGGAACCCCCCTACTGCTGTTTCCAAGTGGTGGTGGTGGGTGTGGCGGGGTTTTCCCAATTGCCTGGCACACAGCATGTGACACTCGGGATGTGCCAGCACATCAGCTGGGTGACTTCCATCATGCTCTGGAGGTGGGTGGTGGTTGATGAGAGGAGGATGAGTGAATCTATTCTAGGATACCCTCAGTGAGCCAGAGATGGGTATCTCAGCCACTCCTGCCCTACCTGCTATTCTGGCATTTGGGTGGGAGGAACACCATAAATCCATAACCAGGTGTCAACCCTCATCTCCAGCCAGGTGCTCACACAGCCTGTGCAGGCCAGGCTTGGGAGGGATCACTTGGCATCCTTCCATCTCTCACTGCAGGCTGACAAAGGCTCTCCCACATCCCTCTCATATCCACAGTGGCTCGAGATGTTCTGCAGAGGCTGGGGAAGCTCAAGGCCAGGGATCATTTGGCCTTAGTGATGCTAAATGAGCAACCAGATGTGAAATCTGCTATTTTCTGTTATCTAGGCTTCTGCTTTAATCATAAGCCCACCACTCTTACCCCATAAGTGTTTTCATGTGAGATGCATCACCACCAGCCCCCTGGAGGTGAACACGAAGAGTTAATGGTAGCCATTGCATTTAAAGACCCCTGCACTCACTCTCCACCACCTTTCCTCCCCTGGATACCCTTCCTATAATTGATGCTGACTGCTACAGGAACAATTAGCCTGGTGTTCATCACTGCCACAGGTTTTATCCCTGTTACCTGATTTAGGGAGCCCCACCAGCCCTGAAAGCTCTGGTAGCATCAGGAGCATGGAAGAGCTGAATCAGCACCCTGGGTTGTGCATGTTCACACACCTTTTCTCAGGAAAACCAGCAATGAACTTGCTGTGATTACTTTTGTGATTTATTTTCCTCACCAGCAAGTTTATACCTGTCCCACAGCCTGCCTGAGGGAGTGCTGGTTTGCTTTAGGAAGTTGGGATGCAACTGCCCAGGGTGGAGGGGGAATAAGGAACCTTCCAAGAGCCTGAAGGGCTCAGGGATGACCCTGCTCTCATGTTTAATGACTTGTTTCTGTAACATCTCTTTCCCAGGTTTCCAGAAGGAAGCAGATTCCCTCTTGTCAGTGACCAAACTCAGCATCATCAGCGACTCTCAGAACATGAGCAAAGCCCGGGACATCTTGTTAAAGCTCTCAGAAGAGACCAACATCTTCCCGACCAGCTGGGAGCTTTCCGAGCGCTACCTCTTCGTGGTGGTGAGTACTCCGAGCTCACCTTCCCCCACCATCCAATCTTCAGGGAGCTCACATGAGGGGGAGGAGAGCAGGTGAGCCAGAGGATGCTCAGATACATCTGGGGTGATCCCCTCAGATGTTGCACTTGGAGCTTGGTGTTCCGTTTCCTCAGAAAGGCCAGTGCTGCAGCACCATGAATTCCACACCCCTCTGCAAGGTCCCTGCAACTGGATGCTCTTGCATCCCATACACGAGGTGGGAAAAGATGCTTGAGTGCGTCCAGAGGAGGCAACGAGGCTGGAGAGGGGCTTGGAACACAAGCCCTGTGAGGAACCACTGAGGGAGCTGGGCCTGGAGAAAAGGAGACTCAGAGATGACCCCATACTCTCTACAGCTCCCTGAAAGTGGTTGTAGTTAGGTGGGGTTGGTCTCGTTCTCCAAGCAGCAGCTAACAGAACCAGAGGACAGAATCTCAAGCTGCACCAAGGGAAATAGAGGTTGGATATCAGGAAAAAGTTTTTCACAGAAAGAGTGATAAAGTACTTGAATGGTCTGCCTGGGGAGGTGGTGGAGTCACCATCCCTGGATGTGTTAAAAAAAGACTGGATGTGGCACTGGTGCCAGGGTTCAGTTGAGGTGTTGGGGCTGGGTTGGACTCGATGATCCTGAAGGTCTCTTCCAACCTGGTGATTCTGTGAAAAGATGAGGCCTAATGCCTGAGAGCGGCTGTGCAGGGACGTGCCTGGAACATCCCACAGTGAGCACAATCCCCTTTGTTTGGCAGGACCGCCTCATCGCCCTGGACGCCGCGGACGAGTTCTTCAGGATGGCCAGCGCGGTGTATCCGAAGCGGCCCGGCGGGGACAGGGCGGACGAGGCCCCGCGGCCCCTGCAGAGCGTCCCCACGGTGCCCTGAGGAACGTGCCTCACCGGCGTGACAGCGCTCCTGGACAGGCTCCTGGGGCAGCAGAACGCCCTCCTGGTTTCCCTGTGGAGAAGCGAGGGGCGGGCGGGAGAGCAGCGAGCCGTGCCCGGCAGGAGCGCACGGAAAGGCGGACGCTGGCCCCGCAGGGCACGAGGGAGTGACAAGTGCCCTCGAGTAGCCCCGGTGGGACACCACTGGACAATAGTGTGTGCAGTAGGCACGGGGAGGATCTGCCATGCAAGGCGTTGCTGCCAGGAGCTGCAGAGGTTCAGGTGCCTCTAGCTCCAAGGGCTGTGAGGAAATCCACCTTTCCACCTTCTGCTGGTTCCTGCCACTGTCCCCTCCCTTGGGCCTGCCAGCCAGGAGGAGCAGCGAGACAGGATAAACACCTCCATCATCCACAACTCTGTGACTCTGTGCACTGGTCCTCTTCCTCACCCCAGCCCTCCAGGCAGGTGCCAGGGGATTTGGGAAAGAGGCAGGAGCCGTGCCAGGACAGGATTTCATTCCAGGCAGCAAAGCCTTGGAGCAGTGTCACGGCTGGGTGCTCCATCCCCAGCCATTAGTGGCTGAGGGATGTTTTTATCAGGGGTGCTCAGCTTGACATCTTAAAAGAAGGTAGAGTTTAGGAAGGTGCCAAGTTCAGAGCTGCTGAGAATTTGGCTCTTGGAACATTGATTGCCCAGCATCTCAACCTATTTTGAAAAGTTTTGATCTTACTTGCCTAAAAAAACCCCACCACAAAGCTGCATGTACTTGGCAATATAAAAATCCTCATTACCAGCAGGGATGGTATAATGAACATCCTTTTAATCTTGGGGTTTTGTCTGATAATGAGCAATAATTTTTAAGCACTGGATTTGATAATTTAAAAACAAGTGGAAGTTCTTCACTGATGAACACACATGCTGCTAATCGGCCAGTTGAAAATGCTGGTTACACAGGACCTCCCAAAGTAGCAAACCAGAGCTTTTATTTGTTTATACCTACAGTGTTTGAAAAACAAAAATATTTATGAGCTGTTTTTGTTTGTCAGTCTTCCTGGAAACATTTTTGTCAACTCAGAACAGCAGGGAAAACTGAGTTTAATAAAGAAAACCAGCCTTTCTTACTCTCTCTGTGAACCTATTCAAGTAACAATGTTTATGTTATCTGCTGATAGTAAAAGGGTTGGGATATTTGTAGACCCTCTGGAGCTTGTTCTCCACACACTTTAAATTGCCTGTTGACTTAGGAGAGTTACATTTGCCAGCCTAAGACCCAAGTCTTTGTAGGAGATGATGAAGATCAAATTTAATTTCAGTGGGATTTGGCATTAGATACCCATTTCTTACTGATTTATTTTTTTTCTAGCAGGAGTTCAGCTGCCGTTTGGAAAACCTCACGTGTTTTTATAGAAAATAAACTTTGGTCCACGACAAATCCAGGGTTTGATTTGAACAAATTGTCGTGGAACAGAGAGATCCACGCTCTGAGGAGCGCCGTGCCAAGGTGCCCGACGCCACCCAAAATCAGCCTTGGCACGTTGTCACTTACAGTGCTAGCTGTTATTTAAAACCACCTGATGAGTCTGGAAACCTCAGAGGCAAGAAGAGAAATCCTTTTAGCTGTGCTGCTTTTTTTGACCACGGAGGTCAGCGTTCAGCAGTGCCTTTGCAGAGCTGCCCCTTGCTGCTGTCACGGCTGTCAGACCGGTTCTGATGCCACCAAAATGCATTTCGTTGTAACTTCATAGGGCAGACTGCCCAAAAAGGACAATAACCAGTATCTCTGAGTGAGTTCAGCTGCTGAAGTAAGGCCCCGTGCGGGGAAAGCGCTGAGTTTCTGAGTGCAGCCACAAGGAGGAGCTGGGATTTGTTGGATGAGAGCGGAGCCGCTCCTTCCCACGCTCGGCGAGGAGTAACCGGCTCAGAACTTCTGTTTGTGGACTGATCACAACAGGAACAGAAAAAAGCCTGTCAGTCCCAGCACTCAGCTAAAACTGGTCATGGGGTATCCTGAAAATATTGCAGAACAGCCTTTGGTAAAGTAGAAGGATGCAGAGCTTTGGAAAATCTGCAACTTGAAAAATGATAGGAACCAGCAGAAGTTGTTTCCATATAAATCCAAGCTCAACTTGGTCATGGTGTTCACCTCCATAGGAAATGTCCTTCCATGCACTGGGATAGGAGACCAATAAACTGTATTTCAATTAGCAAAATGCAGGGAGCAGTTTGCCTTTTCTAAATTCCATAGAAAATACCAGGGAGATGCACAATTCCTGCCCTGACAGAACAATTCCCTTCTTCACTAGAAGCAATTTGGGATTTGATGCACCACCCAGGCCTCCAGCTGCCATTCACATGGGCTTGAGCCCCCCACCTGATATCTGGGGAAACATCTTGGGCATCCTGCATGTCCCAGGTGCCACTGGGGAGCCAGTCCCTGTTGGATTAAGTTCTTTTCTGACCCAGAGATGAGGCAACTGAGAGGCATTTTAAAAACTTTTATTCCATTTTCAGTCTCATGAGAAGGGTGAGACAATACAGATGTTATAATTCACCCCATCACAATCAGAAGCTATTTTTTAATTACAATACACTATAAGTGTTCCTTGGCCTATCAGCTTTTGCCACACCTTGCTGTAAATGCCTTAAAGCCAATCATTAAAATTACCCCTCGTGGGTCCCACTACAATGCATCTTTCATAGTTCTATTTCTCCAAAGTATCTATTCTTATTTGCAAGGCCATCCTTTGAAACTTGTTTCTAGTTCCATTTCTCTCTCAACACTGTCTGTCCCGTTCCATGGCATTTCTAAGTCAGCATTTCTTATCTCAAGGTTTGCATACAGATCTGTGAGCCTTCTGTCAGGCTTGGAGAATTCTCTACAAATCCATTTCCCACAGGCATCCTGCATGTCCCAGGTGCCACTGGGGAGCCAAAGCCTGCCCATGTCCAGGGAATGTTCCATCAGCCTCCTGGGAAGCGGTGGCTGTAGGAGAGCCCAGCGAACACCAGATGCCACTGTTCCCTCAGCATGGGAAAAATCCTGTTTACGATGCAGGGGAAATATCCCCAACCTTTTCTTGCATGCATCGAGTCTCTCGAGCCTGCAAGAACTGGTTTTCTGTTAAAGGTTGGGGTTTAGACAGTCTATAATGACTCTAGTGCTTTCCAGGAGACCGTGCCCAGCCCATCTCTCTTCCAGGGCCTGCTCCTGCTTGGAAGTGCCACTTGGCCTGAGGCTGGCTGCTGCAGGGATTAGCACATTCACTAAGAACATTTGTTTTTCCAAGTAGAGGGTGATTTTGGTATCCCTTCCTTCAATCAGAAAAGGAATAAGACCAAGAATTCTTTAAAATGAGTGATGGGGGAGGGTTTAAAGTACATCTGGGTTCACTTGGCTTTCAGATATTTTTTCCCCCTCAACCTGACATTGCATTTAGCTAATATGTCATCAGAAAAGAAAGAAAGAAAAAAGGGACTTTTCTTTTTAACCTAAGCCATGCTTCACTTGGATTTCTTCTCCTAGAATCACAGGATGGTTTGGTTTAGAAGAGACTTGAAAGATGACCCCTGCCAGGGGCAGGGACACCTTCCACTATCCCAGGTTGCTCCAAGCCCCGTTCAGCCTGGCCTGGACACTTCCAGCGATGTGGCAGCCACAGCTTCTCTGGGCAAAATATTTTCATATTTTTGGGTCATGGGGAGCAGCACTGGAGAGTTCCCTTCCTCCAAATTAAAGCTAGGAAGTAAGCACAGCGCAATTAATAGAGACCAGCTAGGAAAAAAAAAAATCAGTTTACAGATTGTGTTGATTGTGCATATGCACATGTTGTTTCTGCTTTGTATTCCCAGTCTTCCTAGGACATACATCCTGAATTCGGCAGGATGAGCAAAAGAAAAACCAAAGTGTGGTGGAAATTCAGCTGTGAGGTGTTAGCCAGGCAGAAGGTGGCAGTGCAGGTGTTTGGTAAAGGCTGGAGCAGCAGCAAGCAAAGGATGCAGTGGCCTGGAAGGAGTCTGGCTTATCCATTTTACTTGTTAGGGATGTAAAATCACAGCCTAAGTTCTGATAAATAATGAGAATGGACACGGGAAAGAAAACTGTCATCTTTTAAATTTCAGCTGTAGGAAAAATTACCATTTCAAACTGCTCAGTTTCAGTCATTTCTAACGTTAGAAATTCCAACACTTACATATTCTTCCTGGAGGGAAAGCATGTACTTTTCTGGTCTAATGAGGATCAGTAACGTTGAGTGACTGGCCACAAAGTAGCTCTCCAGAAGCATTCCTTTGAAGACAAGCAACCATTTTTGTGTGGGGAGTCCTTGTTAAGCAAGCTGTGGATTATCAAAACCATTTCTTTGCCTTACAAATCGCAGACCTTGCAGACACATCCACCAGGAAGCTGTCCTTGCACAGGGGACACCATGGAGAAATCTCCTAATAGAACCCTAAGGAAAGACTGGCAGAGCAAAAGCTTGTAAACCTTGTCCTTACTCTTGGGGAGAACAGAGGTTTTTCAGAGTGATAATAAATTTAAGTGAATATTTTGTTGGACTTGGATTAGGAAAGGGAGGCATCATGGAGGCCGTGGGTGCCCTCCATAGGATCTCAGGAGCGTTAGAATAAACAGATTTAGGCAGTCAAAGATAGATAGAGATGATAGAGATAGAGAGATGATAGAGATAGAGAGGAGATAGAGATAGAGATAGAGATAGAGATAGATAGAGATTGAGATGATAGAGATAGAGATAGAGATGATAGAGATAGAGATAGAGATAGAGATAGAGATAGAGATAGAGATAGAGATAGATAGAGATAGATAGATAGATAGAGATAGAGAGATGATAGAGCCACATGGCTGGATGGGGCTTGGAGCAACCTGGGCTAGTGGGAGGTGTCCCTGCCCATGGAAGGATAATCAATCCATAGAGGCCCAATCCAACCCAAACCATTCTGTGATCTCAAAGCAAAGGCAAGAGGGCAGCAAGTGGAGGCCCGAGAGGCCCAGGCACTGCCCAAGGGGAGGGCAGAGCATTTATTTGGGGTGTGCAGAGGGGACAGGACTGGTGCCAGAATCTGTTGCAATGGTGCAGCATCATCTGGGTTGCAGCAGCAGGATGAAATGTGTTTGTGCATGCCCCAATAACCACCAGCAAAACCCCTGCCCGAGGAGAGTCACCAGCATGTCAGAAAGAAGAGAGATTTATGAAAGGATGTGTTACCAAAAGTTTATCCTTCCCAGAGTGGCAGCTTTATATCTGCTAAACTGCTGGGATTCTTTCCACTGGCTTGAACAGGGTTTGAGTCAGACTCTGGAGACACAAACACCAGAGCAAGTCCAGACACCACTGGAGTCATAAACAAACCTCCTGCCAGCTGCCCATCTACTCTTCTTCTGCATCAAAGTTACAAAAATAAAAAATATGGTTCCTGAGAAGACTTTTTACAAGTGATGAGAGGATCCACCTGTACTTCCCTAAAGAACAAAAATAAAGCCCAAACCATTTCTCACAGCCAAGGGATCATAAGGAAAATTCAGGTTGGAGGAGACCTCAGGAGGTTCTCTCAGGCAACCTCCTCCTTGCTTGAAATCATCTTCTCTCCCCTTTTGAAAATGGCATGAGAAACTTGTATGGAAAACATTGTTGGCATGCACAGTATTTCAGCTCTCTAGAGCAGTACTGGTTGGTACAAAGAATAAATTTATTTTTTGTTTGAATTAAGAGAAATAGAAGATCTGTGAAACCCATCTGGAGGGCAGGTTTGGAACGGATTAATCCCTCCATGAAACTCTGCTTTGATACCTGTAACTCAAGTGACCATGGGTAGTTTTAAACATGCATTTTCCCATTCCTCCTTAGGTGGAGGAGCTGGAGGGAGGAATGATGGGAACCTGGAGCCACCCAGGGCTATTCAGCCAGCCTGAGACATGGCCAGAGGGGTGATGTGGTCAGCAGGGAGCCAGCAGCAGCCACAGGGTCAGCAGCTCCTGTGGGATGAAGGGGGAGGAAGGGAAGGCATGGGTGTTATCTCAGTGACTGGGAGCTGAGCCAGGATTTGGAAACTCAGCTGCCATTCCCAGACATGCCCCATCTGCCTCTGCCCCTCAGGTCACCCCAAAGCATGATGGGGAGGTTGTGCCTCCTAGAACTGGTGGCAAAATGCTCTTCCTGTGCTGCAGGTATTGTCAAGGTCTTGGTATTTCTGCATCTGTCTTCAAGTAAAGCTTTGTATCTCTAAAATGTTCGCAATGCTATTATCCAAAAGACTCTGCTATAATACTTTCAAGATGTTTTGCTTCAATTTTGACTTTTTTTTTTTTATAATGCTCTCCAGCTTTTTAATATAAGCCAAATCAAGCATTGTTTCTATCCTGAAAATAACGTTTCAAATTTAGATCACAGCAGTGCTGAACCCGTTGGGTTCTTTCTAAATTCAGGGGAATGCCTATTCCCCCAAATAGTTTCAATTCTGATAAATCAGAATTTCCAGACAGAATAGCAGTCAGTTTAGTTTTAAATCCTAACCCTGCCCAATATTTAATTCTTTTTGTGCTCTGCTTGGGGATGCACTAACACAGTGTGCTGCACAGCTGTTGGGAACATCCCAATTATTTTTCGAGGGAAAATTACATTTCAAAACAAAAGGGAAGGGCATCTTTTAATCATTTTGACTATGTTTAAATGAGATCACCAAGAGAGACTATAGCTCTGCACAGACATGTGCAGGCATGCCTAGGAATTTGGCTTGCCTGCAGTTTATCTGTCCCAATTAAAGGCAGATGCAGCCTTTTGCTTCCATGGACATTGATGAACTGGTAGATGTGCTAACAGGGAGAGAACTCACACACAGCAACTGGTCCTGATCTAATCACACACATTCTTGCAGTGCTGTTTGGCTCCAGCTTGCCCAACTGCAGGAATATTTTCAGTGTTCCTTCCTTGGACAGGAATCACCCAAGTTTGGGTAATCAGGCCGTTTGCAGTTGATGTCAGTTCTCCCCGGTCTGTGGCTAAAGAGGGGAATTACAGGATGAGCAAAGTGGCTTAGGCTGCAATTCTGCTTTGCAGATGAGAAGGAGCTTCCCTGGAGTACCTGCAAACATACTGGGAATGCTGGTGAGTGGCTCAGAAAGCCCAGCAGGTACTGAAATCTGCCCCCTGTTCCTGAGAATTTCAGACTTTCTGTGCTGACTGGCACTGACCCCCAAGAGAACACTGCATTTGACCTGAGGCCGTGGAGAAGGCTTCCAAAATTGAATGACAGAACTGGGATTGTGGGTGTGGAGTTTGAATAGAAGTGTGTAATATCACAGGGTGGGAAACTTAAAGGTTTAGAATATAGTAATGTATATAAAGCAAGATGGAGGTTTTAGGGTGGTGGCTGGTCATTCTTCTTCCTCACCTTCTTCTCTATGGGTTTGGGTGGTTTTGTGTAACTGGATAAAAAAGTCTGCATTGTGGGCACAGGTGGTTGGTTATTGGGTTAAAAGTAAAAATAATTTAGGTGTAATTTCTTAATTGTACATTTATGCTTAAAAGGCCTCATAGAGAGAGGGCTCCATCTTTACTTTGTTAGAGAGAAGTACTGTAGGACTCGGGGTTTGTGAGAAGGCAACATAGATAAGAACTAATAAACATCTGAGACCCAACAAGAAATTCCATCTCAAGCATTTAATCCCAACCCTGGCAAAACAGAAGCAAAGACTCTGCACTGCCCTGCAGCCCTGGTGTCACCCACGAGCCCAGTTTGACCCAGACACACATCAGAGGTCAAACACTGTCAGCTCCTCTCAGCAGCTCTTGCTCTGAAGAAGAAGGACTGCTTTAAAGCAGAAGGACTGCTTTAAGCCTCTGCTTTAAAACTTCTATCTTGCTCCATATATATTACTATATTCTAAAACCCCAACCTCTAAGTCTTCTATGTTGTGATATTACACACTTCTAATCAAACCATACACTCGTAATCTCAGTGCTATTAATCAATTTTGGAAGTTTTCTCTACGGTTTCAGGTTAAATGTAGTGCTCTCTTGGGGGTCAGAGTCTGTCAGCACAGAAAGTCTAAAATTCTCAGCATGCAGAACTCCAACACTTGAACAGCAGCAGAGCACAGAAAGCTCTGTTTCCAGAGGCTCGTGGATCAGCCCCCCTGGATGTGAGCCAGCACAAACCCCTCCAGGCAGGCCTGGCAGACAAGCAGGATGTCTCAAGGTAAGCTCAGTGCAGTTTTTATTCCTGTGCTCATAAATACCCCTTGCTAACGCTGATTTCTCTACAAATTACACATTATCAAGAGTTTCAAGAAGTCTCACAGCAGTGCCCATGCTTCACACCACTGCAGGGCATATGCAGGACCAGAGGGCCCTTTTCCATCCTCCCCAGCCCTTATTTTTCTTAGCAATAACAATTTACATCACTACCCACCACCTTTTTTCAAATTCCTTCCTTACCTTTATTATTCTTATTTCATGTTATGTTTATATTTACATTTTTCTTACCTTTGAGCCTTCCCTTCCCTCCCTATTTCCTAGTTTGCAATATTGCAAATTTGTATTTAGTAAATTTGCACAGTTTAAAAGCTGATGAGGTGGTAGGGGCTGACTGGCAACAGGACCTCCTGATGGCAGTGGTTACCAGGCTTTTCCTACATTTAGGAAAAGATGTAACCATGGAACTATGTGAGGTGACAGTCAGCAAACCTACAGCTCTGCTGTGAAATATGTGCACAGACGTAAGCACCAGCCTGTGACTGAGTCTCCCACACATCACCCTGTGCAGGAGAACTTGCTGGAGACAGCAGAACTCTTCCCTTTTTTAATGATTCATGCAAACACAGCCACTGACTTGAGGGGAGAGAGCTCGAGGTTTGAATCTGGGGGGCCTGGTAGTCACTGAGCAGTTTCTAGGTAAAAATAAACATATTTCCCAACACTGAAAAAGGATCATCCAGAAGAGGTGTGTGGCCACTCCACCCAGCTTTTCATTCCTGTGTTTGCACCTTTTCTTTGGAGATTCAATTCTCCATTTTTAAAATTTCTTTTAGATTAGAGACCAGTTGAACTTGAACTAGCACTAGATAAAAAGGTAGGGGGGAAATGAAGGTGAACAAGGAGAGGGATGGCTGTGATCCTGAAGTCCTGAGTATTTTGACATTGGGTTTTCCCTTGCTAAACTGTACCAGCACTGCAGGGTGATCCCTCCAAATACAAAAAAAAGGCCATAATGCACCCATTTAATCTTACAGCCTTGCACAAAAGGGGTTTTACGTACAGGGAGGATAATTGTGGGTAAGGAAGAGGTCAGAGTGGATGATGGGACTAAGCTGTAAACACACCTGATTGAGGCAGTTTATCTTCCTGCTTTAAGTGCACAAAACACTATTTTTCACTTGGATTCCTTTGTGCAACACCTCCCTGGTTCAGCAGGATGTGAGCCCACATGCTCCAGGCCAACAGAGCACCATCACTCATGGCAAGTGCACCCTTGAGACGTTTCTGCAGCTTCAAAGGTGGGTGAGCAGCAGCAGGTGTAAGGATGCCCAAACCTCCACGTGCCAGGGCTCCCAAGGTGCCATCCCATCCAGTTCCTTCCTGTCCTGCAGTAAGGATGGATATTGCTCAGGACACAGCCCTCAGTGGCTTGGGGAAGCTCTCCTGGTGACATCAACTCTCCAACTGATGCACGAGCAGAGGGTCTGTGCCCTGGAGCTCCTCACATAAATCACCACAGCTCTGCTGAGCCCAGGTGTCCTGGGGCCTGGCCCCAAACACTGGGCTTGTACAACTTCTTCTGGCTGTCTTGGAATGATTTGTGCCTTTTGAAGATGCAGAAGTGACTCCATCCCGAGCCAGGGCCAGTGACCTGTTACTGGGTTGATATGTGATAAATGACAGTGAGGAGCAAAGGGCAGCTACTCTGACTTTCACATATGTCTTCAGTAAACAAGGGGTGGAGGCAAACACACATTCTGCTATTTTAACCTGCTATTAACTTTTCAGTTTGAATTTCCAGCACTTGTTACAGCCTTTTTCTGGAATGATTTCCCACCCAGGAAGAGGCAGATGTGATGTTTTCACAGGCTGCAAGTGCTTTGTGCTTGCTTTGTCCTGTATGGGTCAGCACCTTGCTCAGGTTGTCTTGGTTTGAAAAGCCAGGTGTCTGCTAAGGAGGGCAGGAGCCTCCCTTGAAATGGAGAATGTAAACCCCCTCCCTTCGAGTTATTATAATTTTGAAATTAAGGGGCTCTTAGGTAAAGATATGGGAATAACAGTTCTTTGTTAGGAAAAATAAAAATGCAGTAATACAAAACAAAACTGCCAGAGTGAGAATAGGAGCTGACAGCCTGTGGGTCAGGGTGGTGGCAGCAGTGCCATTCCATGGTGGCTCAGCCCTCCTGCAGTGCCAGCTGTGCTTCTGCTGGAGCAGGATCCTGGACAAGGCTGGAGTTTTCCTCTGAAGCTCCAGGGCTGCTGGAGATGGGCCTGGGCTTCCTCTGGGAATGCAGTGGGGCAGAAAGCTGCTCCTCTGGGAATGCAGTGGGGCAGAAAGCTGCTCCTCTGGGAATGCAGTGGGGAAGAAAGCTGCTCCTCTGGGAATGCAGTGGGCAAAGGCTGCTGTGGTGTTGCAGGAGTCAGATTGTATCCAGGTAGGAATGCTTGGCTCCTCCCCTGGGCAGAGCATCTCCCCATGGGATGATGGAATTTTCTCAGCCATGCAGGGACACTCAGTGGCCATGGACAGAAGAGATCTCCTGGAGGGAGGATTGGTTGTGGAAGAGATAAAGAAACCTGCCCCACCTGGTTTTAACAGGTGGCCCAATTAGCAGAAGATAAGTGCCCCAGCTCTAACAGATGGTGATAGAATACACACCCCCATTCCCAACCTAAGACACAGCTGGAGATCATCAGTGGTAGAACCAGAGCAACCATTCCAGCTGAGGATTTTATTTAGTTTTAGTCTCCTTTAGGACCACAGTCCTGCACTGAGAGGAATGAAGGATGCCTTGCCAGGCAGAGGTGGACATTTAGGCATCACAGTTTGATGGGAGAGCTGAAAAAAAGGTGTGATCCTGCATTTTCCCACTGTAGAGCACAGAAACATCTCCAAAAAAGACTCTGGGAAGAGGAGGGGATAGCAGGCAGCTCTCCTTCTACCCTTAGCAGAGGCACTAACCCCTCCTGAGCTGATATTTTTCTCTATGAAATAGCCTATAAAAGATTAAATTCAAGCTATCTGTTTCTATTTGTATTCCTCCTGTGTAGCCCTTTGAAGCGTATTTTAATTCTCCCTGTTCCCCAACCTCATTTCAGCTGGTGGTGGTGGAAGGTATTTAAAGTTACAGCCGTAATCCCATGGGCCACTATGAAAGAAATTATAAGGAAAAAAAAAAAAAAAAAAAGGAAGAAACACAGAAAGAAACCCCAGGTCTGTCTGATGCACAGCAATGCTTATATTTCAATTACAGAGAGCGAGGGGCCAGACTCAACAGAGTCTGAGACAGGGAAAGGAAGAATTATGTTGGAAAACCAGACACGGGAGCCATAAAAGAGCAAGTGGCTGTAAATGGCTGACCCAGGTAACGCAGTGGGCAGGTGGTGACCGTGCTTCCCATCAGAACTGAGCACCCCCCACCCGACTGACACGGTCTGAGGCTCTGCCCCGCAGCCGTGCTGCTCCTGCAGGGCAGGAGCGGCCCGCGGGGCGCCGGGGGGATGGCATCCAAAAAGCACCGCTCTAGAAATTGAACTGCACGGAGCTGATGCGGGGCAGGCAGCTTCCCAACACCATTTCCTTCCTCCGGACGTGGGCAGCGGGGGATTTCTGTCCTGCCAGCGGTGTTTGCCTCCTGCACACGGCGTCCGTGGCAGGGCTGCTCCTGCTGCTGCCCAGCCCCGCACACGGGGGGAGGCCGAGGGATGAAGGAGCCGGGCAGGGAGGGATGAAGGAGCCGGGCAGGGAGGGATGAAGGAGCCGGGCAGGGAGGGATGAAGGAGCTCTCTGTGCTGCTCCCCTGGGCACAGGCTCTCCGATAAGCGAACCCGCCTGCACCGAGTCCCAGGCTGACCTGGGCAGGGCTCCCCGCACAAATCCGGGCTCCTGTGGGATTTCTGAATGAGGCTGGGCAGGGATTTGCGCGTCGGAGGTGACATGGTACAGCTGCCTTCCCCGGGGAGCCTGGGGGGAGATAAACAGCCCGACTGGCTCCTCGAGGCCGCTTCTCCGATTACCCAATGTTTTCCTCCGGGCTCTGTTCTCCACGTCTCATAAATCCCCTCGCTGCTTGGCCCCTGGGCAGCCTTGGGGGCTGTGAACACCCATCCGAGCGCTGCATCCTGTTCCCGGGCTAACAAGGGAGTGTTTCAAAGAAACTCTGAGCAGGGCGATGCCAAGCCAGAAACCTTGCGGAGGATGTTGCAAGTCGGGCTTTGAAGGCAGGGTTTGTTTAGGGACGTCAGGTTTCAGCTGGATCCACTGATACAGGACGTGCCAACGAGAAATCCCAAATACCAGGCAAAACTGAGTAAGATTTTCAGGATTTGGGTACCTTTGGCTGAGCAGCACATAAACATCCTGCCCTCTCCTCAGCAGGGAGGGGAGGAGAAACCACTCTGCCTTGGGGGCTCTGTCTGGGTTAAATCAGAGCTCTCAGACTTCCCTAACAAGCACAACCACCAGCACCTCTCCCTTCCCCGTGTGCCCAGCAATCACAAACCAGGGGCAGCAGAAAGCCAGCTCAGGATGGACTGTGTGTGTTTGAGGAGTGCAGAGCAGAGCCTAGAGCTGAGCTGTGTCAGGTTCCACTGTGTTCCTAAGGAGATGTCAGTCAGGCTTACTGAAGTCACCAGGAGAGCTGTAAACACACAGTGCTGCTTCATCTTTATAAAGGAATTAAATAGTAAGAAATCCTGCTTGACAACAAGGACAATGAGAGAATGGGATATAGCCTCCTGTATTTCCAAACTCTGGCTTGGATCTGATCCTATTAAGAAGAGGGTTTCAAAAGGGCTTTAATTCTCTCTGTCCCTGCCTGCCTCTGGCCACGCTTTTCCAACAGGAGATGGGACCAGAAGCCACACTAAGTGGGGGATGCTTTCTTTCTGGTGTGCAGCTCTCAGTCAGGTCACATCACAAGTGCTGGAAGCTGTATTGATGCTTTTCGGAGATCAGCCAGGCTTTTATCTTCCAGAGCCTCCAAATGGCTGGATCTGTATTTTATTTCAATGATCTCTCAATTGCTGGTGATTACACAGAGCAGGAGAGCAGACCCATTTGGATAACTCCTGCTTGGTCAAAGCCTATATTTAACCTCCTGCCTCCCTTTCCAGCACTCTATGATAAGGCTTATTTTCCAGCCAGCACCTGAACACCCAGAAGTCCTCAAGAAATCAACATTAAAGCTGGAAACGATGCAAGTCCCTGTACCTGCCAGGGCAGCACTTCTAATTGCTCTGAGCTCCCTTTACCCACCAGTGAATCACCCTCTCTAGGGGTGGAGGCAGAGCTCCTGCACCAGCTCTGCCTGTGACAGGTATCAGCTGCTAGTGGTCTCTCCAAACAGTTCCATTTAATCCCATCACTATCCATCTGCAGCTGTATTCCCCAAGTCACTCTTTGGGAGCTTGATGACCTTATAAAGCATGACTGGATTTTGTTTAAAGAAACAAAACCAGCTGTCTGCAGGGTACTTTGATCCCAAACAGTATTTTTAAGTACTGGGGCTGGGTGAAGCTACAAAATAATCTGCTGGTGGGTCAGATCTCTTTTTGCAGGGACTCTCTCTGTCAAACAGCACACCTGATTTTCTTGCTCAGTGTCAAATACTTGCTGTCTGTCTGAGTAGAAAGGCTATTTCCCAGCGAGCCCAAATATCTGTCTTTGCAGTGGTGCATCCTTTCACTGCTGTCTATTCTCCCTCACACATGTGCACACACACTCAGCTGTCCAGAGGAGCCAGACACAAAGGCAAGGTGAAAAAGCAGTAATCAAAGTTGCACGCAAAGCAAAAAAATGCCATTAACTTCCAGGAAAGAGTAAACCTTGAGAGTCCAAATCACCCTCAGTGAGAGCAAGCCCAGCTCCATTAGGTTCAACAGGCTCTGTTACACTTCACTGAAGTAGGTCTTTTGGGGTTTATTTGAGGTTAACTGCCCGAATCACTGGCTTGCACAGCTCTTTATGTCCAAGATAACAAATGCAAAGGCAAATAGGAGCTAAGAAAGAAGCCGTGCCAGCGCCTGCTTCCCTGCCTGTGTTTGCTGACAGCACAACTATGCAAAGCATTTGGCTCCACACACAGCCTGGCCATCCTGCTTTTATTCCAGCAGTCCCAAATATGGCCCATTTCTCTTCTGTTTGCTCTTGGGGGCTTTGCAGAGCAGCCAGGTAGGGATAGAGAGCAAACATGTCTTATCAGCACTTTTCCTTGAGAAGGAGAGTGAATTATAAACAGGGCCTGGCCACCTTGGACACAAAAGTTGGGCTTTGTCTGCACCTGGAGGATCTGCAGGGGGAAAAGCCAGGCACTGGTCAAACTGGGACAAAGCCTAATGCTGCAAGAGGCCAGAGCTGCTGCTGCCACAGAGCTGCCCCATAGGATGGATGCTCCCAGAGCAAGGACAGTGGGACAACTGGCCATGTCACTGCTGCACCACGGTGTTTTATATCGCTGCCCAGCTCCAGGAACAGTAAAGCCAGATGCAGATCAGCATCAGGCAAATGTCTCAGTGCCTGGCACCCCACAACACCTCTGTATCCTGCTGTTTTCTCATGCATGAGCAAGTCTGGTCTCTATTTGTAAGTGCAGCAATTAAGCTCATGTTCAAGTGTCTGTGTGATCCAGGACTCAGAACCATGAACCTCACAGTGAAACATCAAACCAGTCTCTCTTTAACACATACTTATCTCCTAGATAAAAATGGCCAGATGAAGTGGGGGAAGGAAGAAGGAACTTGCCTTAAGGATTAGGAACTAGGAAAAAAGGATTTTATTAGTCATGTCCTCAGGGTTCAGCAGTAAAGCAGCTCTGATCTCAAAAGAATACACATGTTGGGTGCAAGATGTTGGGAAGCAGACAGGGGGTGTTTGTTTTGCAGAGGAATGTCAGCACACATGGGATCTGATCACTTTGTTTTGCTATGGGACAGCTTCTCCTGAGCTGGCACTCAGGCATCCCCTCTCTCCTGGGAGCTCTGCTCCCCACATCAGCCAGCAGCACAGGAATAACACGTGAGCAGCTGCTCGCACGTCCCGTCCTTTACTTCCATTTTCCAAGAGGCAAATTTCCATCCCACCCCGGGTAACCCCAGCCCTTCACTTTCACCCAGCAGTTCCACACCACAGGCTGTTATTTCACATCAAAGAGGAAGCTGGGAATGTGGTGACTGCTCCCAGGAAGCAGGATGGGAAATAACTGGAGAGAGTCCAACAGGGATCAGTGAGAAGAGTGAGAAGACATGATTTATGTGGAAAGAGTGAAAGAATGAGGATTGTTTAGTCTAGAAGATGGATGATCATGACCTTCAGATTCACTCAGGATAGAGGAATGGATTCATCCTTTCCCAGAGGTTGTGGTGGATAACAGAAGTAGTAAGAGAGAGGCTTTAAGCTGCATCAAGGAGAACTTTGGTTATGTATTAAGCAATACTTTCATGCTTTCCTGTGCTTGCTCTCCAGACTTACCTGTGGAGCCTTCCTCCCCAGATTTTTAAGAATGGGATTCATTGGTTTATAGATAACCAATAAATTATTTATAACCATTATTAGTCATAAATATTGGTTTATTAACCAATAGTTATTGGCTTATTAACTGATAAATTATTAATAACCAATAAATCATTTATAACCATTTATTGTTTGATTTCCCCCTAGTAGGCCCCCCCCTCTTTTTTTTTTTTTTTAATTTTTCAATTAATAGCACCAGTGCAACCCTCACAAATCTGGTTCTTGTTATGGAAGGAATCCCTATGTGGGAAGGGGTTTGGGGATCAGAGCCCGTTATCATCTTGGGGCAAAACAGGCTCCTTTATGAGAAAACACTCCCAATTCCCAGTTGTCTCAGGGGAGATGCTGTGGTGCCTCTCTCAAGCCACAGCTGGATAAGGGCTCAAGCACCTTACACTTCAGGAACATCACCATCTCTCTGGGCTCCTGCAGAGCTCCAGGGAGGATCTGAGCAGTGCTGCTTGTACCTGGGATTCCCAGCAATTTTCTACTTTCTCTCTGTTTTGGGATCACCTGCCTTCAATGCCCTTGAGGCCTCTTACAGCTATTTCCACTTCCAAAGAGAAGCAGCTGCTCAGTGAGGACGAGGCAGGGAGCACCATCCCATTTACTCACTCCAAATAAACTCTCCTTCCCTGGAATCCCCAGAACCATGGGGGATGCAGAGCCACACTTGCTGCTCTTGGCCCTGCCAAAATTGCCTGAGTGATTACAGTTAGCCAAGGGCCCTACTGGATTTTTTTTTTTTTGGTCTGGTGAACAGCTATCATCACCTTATATATCAATTTATGATCACATCTACACCCCATATGCCATACTAGCATTTCCTAGGACTCTGGGGACGCTGCCACCTCTTCTTCTTCTCCTAATGGGCAAGGTCCAGTGGTTTGGGATAGCTTTTTCTTTTGGCAAGGAGATTTTCCACCCCCTGCCACACCAGACACCCTCATTTCCTGCTGCTCCCATTTTAACCACAAGTCACAACAGCTGATGAACACAAATTCTGTCCAAGTGCCTGAGGCCTGGGAAGAGATCTGTTATAGCAGGGATTATATAAAATTAGCTCCTGATGGGAAACACTGAAAAGATAAAGCTTTTGCAGGGTAAGCTCATGGGATCCTATCAAAGTGTGAAACAGAGGAGTTCACCATCCATTATTCCCCAGTGGCACCCAGATCTAACCCAGGCTGCAGCCCACCTCAGGCCATGGCACTGGTTACTCATGGGCTCCAGAGGCCCTGGAAGCCACAAACCAACATTTTTCTGATTTGGGGTTGGTTTCTGGAGCCATGGACACAGAGGGAAAGACATAATGAGTGCTGCCCTTGTGCCTCAGCAGGAGATGTGCTATCTGAGGACTGCACAGGGACAGAGGAGTCTCTGTCCTCATCTGGGACAGAGGAGTTCCCAAGGGATGCTCTCATGGAGGGAAGGCAGCTGGGGAGATGGTGGGAAGGGAAGGAGGCACAGGGGGGCAGAACAATAGTTATTTATCTTGATTTGAAAACCCAAAATTTCTGGTTTGTTTATCCTGCACTCTGTGGAGGGAGCACAGATTCCCAGAAAAAGTGTCTGGGAAAAAGAGGCTCCCATGTCCTTCAACTGTTCAAAGAATAGGACTACAGTGTTTATTTGAATTAAAAAAAACAAAAACAAAAACAAACCAACAACAACAAAAAAATAAACCAAAACAAAAAATTAAACAAAACTAAAACAAAACCCCACAAAAAAAACCCCCAAAAACCCAAAGACAAAAAACAAAAACCAAAGCCAAGCAGCAGCCCCAGTCCTCATCCACACATGGATGCTGGCACTGCTTGTCTGGATCACAGAATCACAGATGGGTTTGGGTTGGAAAAACCTTAAAGCTCATCCCATTCCACCCTCTGCCATGGACAGAGACACCTCCCACCATCCCAGGGTGCTCCAAGCCCTGTCCAGCCTAGCCTTGGACACTTCCAGGGATCCAGGAGCAGCCACATCTGCTCTGGGCATCACCACCCTCCCAATAAACTCCTCTTCAAGTCTCCCCTGGTCCCAGGGCAGGTCTGGGTCCCTCCATCTTTTACTCACCACCATAAGATTTTGGAGGGAAGATGGAAACAAATGAAGAAGTACCTTAAGTGACAATCTTGGTGGTTCAATTCACATAAATCCACAATTTCAGTGTTAAAGGGGGAATCTCTCCTCAGCCACTCAATCACTTGCATGAATCCTTTCCCTTTTCAGAGCAGCTCACCCTGGTGCCAGGCTGACAGCCTGTCTCAGGAGCTGCCCACACTCTGAAGGTGTGAGACACACCAGGTGGTGAAAGCAAGATCCAGGTGGTGAAAGGGAGAAGTCTATTAACAAAAATCACACAAGTGCTGGAATAAGATGTACGACGAGGCACTGCATGTGTTTGTACTCACTACCAGTAATTCAGACCGTAGAGCAGCCACCAGCCTGGATGAACAGCCCAGCAGCTTCTGCCATTAGACCCATCACAGAAGTCCAGAGACAGCAGAATTAAATTTATTGCATTTTTCCTGCATTTTAAGCCAAACTAACAGCTTAACTCTTTGGTGTCCTGTAGCAGGCATTATGGAATATCATACCTCGTTCTGATGTGGGAGCTGAATTGAAAAAGAGTCTTTTTTTGGCTTAGACCTCAGACTGGAAAGGTTTGATCTGGCACTGCTTTTCAGTAGGACAGAGCTCACACTTGGCAGGAAAACACCTTTGAAATCAGACTTATTGCAAGTGGAGAAGGAACCTCGCCTGCCATTCTTCACAAGCAGTTGTCTGGTACATCAAGCTCTCTCTCCTGAGGACAGCAGTATTTGGTCAAATTTTTGGTTCTCAGCAGGGGCTAAGGGAAGGTTGGGAAATCACACACCAAGAGGTACCAAAGGCTATTTTTACCCTGTCTGGGTTTACACCCACACGTTTGGGTTTGTTGGTTTGGTGCATGAGCCAATTCTCAGCTGGTTTGCTGACAAAAGCAAGGAACAACTCATTCTGAATGGAAACACCCTGATTTAAGACCATGAGTGATCTGGTCTCTGGGCTCTATTGAAATAATAAAAGTGGGCATTTCTTGCTTTGTGGAGAACATACATTGACAATAAACTTATTTCGGTGTCATTAATGTCTTTATATATTTACCTCATAAAAGAAAGCTATCAAAAGAATTTCTGGAATGGAAAATGTTGTCAAGAAGAAAAGGAACATACTAAAATTTATCTGGTAGCCATCTCAGAGGAGACTAAACTGGACCAAAGATGTAGAGACAGCCTTTGGGTTTTGGAGGCTCCCAGGCTGGGCTGGGGAATGTTGGTGGGTTAAGCCTTGGGTGTTTCCCCTCTGCACCCAACACTGGTCACTTGAAGAGGAAGGCTGCTGAGCAAAATTAATCTTTGCTTTGCACCACTTAGAGATGTGCCTACATTTGGTAAACAATGATGATTAGGCTGAGCTTTTATTCCCTTCCTCTAAATTTTCCTGTTTTCCTTCTAATAAAGTAATAATTACGGAAATAGCCTTAGGAATAAACCACAAGGAGCAGCCTTGTCTTGTTTTCCAGCAGCAAAACCATAGAACAAAGCACAAGAAAATTCTCTTGCTTTGTAATTCTGTGCATCTTTCAAAATGTTTCTCCCACTGCAAGGAGCCTTGAGGATTGACCACCAGTGCTTCCCAGCCCATGGAAGTGCTGCAACAAGCAGGATTTACCCCATGACCTTCCCTTTCTTCCTACCTGCTCTCCCTGATAGACCTCCCACTGATTATCTACCTCCAGAAGATCTCTTGAATAAGTGGAAGCTAAGAGCTTCTCCTTTGGGGAATTTTGGGCTTGTTGGCCTTCTAAACGCTGAATATCTTACCCTCCTCTATCAGAGGCAGTTCACATCCTGCTGACTCGACCCTTCACACAGCAGTTCAAGCCAGAGACAGCCCTGACCACATCTAACAATGACAGCACAAATTCAAGATTGTGTACATACCCCCCCCAAGTTTCCATCCAGTGTGATTGATCAAATATTTGCTTTTCTCAAAGCAGATAACGTTTGTGAACTTACAATCTTCAGCCACAAAGCCTTATCCCCCTCTGCTATTTATCTCCAGAGCACAAAGGCCAATTGATTTCTTCCATGACAGCCAGACCCAGGCTCTCAGCTTTCACCCCTGCTGCAGTTCCTGGTTTGAGTCTTTGTTTTGGACTCATTTGGAGAACAAGGGAGAATAATGGGGAGAAGAGGGACAGTAAAGAATAGAAGTGTTTAGAATTAACCAGTCATCCAAGTACAAAGAAATCATTCAGCCCCTCTCTGCAGTGAGGGACTAATTTAGCCCATGGCTCTTTAAGGCTGTCACACCAATTTCTGGTGCTCTGAGTGGAGCTTGGCACTTACAAGGGCAACTCCAACCTCTTAAATGAGTTAGAAAAACTACCCAGTAGCTAAAGTCACCCAGCCAAGGAGTGAATGCCATCCTGCCAGGTGTTCCACAGACCCTGAGACAGCAAATACAGTCATGGTGTCTCAGGATTAACTTCTGAACCTTGAACCATGAGGTCAAATTTCTATTTTCAATTGAGAATCAGAAGTGCTGGTCTGCGAGCCCCAAGGCACAGAAGGGGATAGCTGCAGGTACTGGCAATAATAAGAAAAGCACAGCTTGGCACAGGGACAAGCTATCACTGCTTCTAAGCTTCCATCCCAAATTTCAGATGCAGGTCCACTGCGCCAGGGAGGCTGCTGGAAGAGTGATACCACAAGGATTTGCAGCCTTAGGATGACCCTGAGAAATGGATTCACTTCAGGAAATGGAGCCATGAGAAAGGGATCCATTTAAAATACAGTGGAAAAAATGCATCACTTGGCTTAGTTTTAGTTTTGAAAGTAGGGGAAAAGCTTTAAGTTTGAAAAGCCTTAAGTTTCTCACTCATGCATTTTGTTCTCCTTAAGCCTTTGCTACAGAGGAAAGATCCTTTCTGCCCATGAACTTGTGGCTGTTGTCTGGACACATGGAAAGCTGATCCACTGCTGGTGGAGGTTTTCCTTGTTCCTCCAAAGGGCTTGAGAGCCAGGACTTAAACTCTGTGTTATGTCTGGCTTTAAAGTGCCAGGGATCTACTCCACAGGTTTCCTTGCTGCCCTTGTAACCCTTTCCACTCTTCAGCTGAGCTGCCTAGAAGGGCAGTTGGACATCTGAATTGTGACAATCTCTTCTCCTTTTTAGCCTGTTTGAAATTGTCTTTTCTTGGGCACCACTGCTGTGAGCAGAAGGAAGGCAGTAAGGATTAATCCTTCCCAGGAGTGCCACAGGCAGGGCTGGACATGCAGAGGGCTGATTATAAAATCAGGGGGGTTGGAGAAGTTGGTAGAAGGAGTTAGAGGGCAGAGAAGCAGCCTCCAGATTCACTGAGAGATGGGGAAACTCCTCTAGGAAAAGCAGCCTCTCGTGACATTAAATTGGGCACCCTGAAGCTTTGGGTTCCCCCTTCAGGTTCAGCATACTCAGAACCTTCCTTTCCTCCCCCACGTGCCCCTCTGCCTTTCCACCGAGCTTTGGAAAAGACTCCTTTAAATCATAGATCTAATCCAGGTTTCTCTAGCTTCAGAGAAAGCTGCCAGGGGAGAGGACACACAACTGGAGAGATGCTTTTTGTGTTTGGGACACACTGATGAGTCCTGTACCCACAATGTGAACACACAAGATGTTCCTGAGCAGATTTTCAGCTGATTTTCCCCACTACATCCATCCCTAGAGTTACTCACCATTGGAATAACAGCAAGAGTGGGTATTGTTGGAAGCTTCAGCCTTGGAGGACCATGGATTAACAAGATCCAAAAGCTCACTAAGACCTGCCTGGCACTGAGGGGCAGACACACCATTTCCTACTCAGCTGACTCAGTTTTTCCTTGTGTTCTCTCATTTAATCACAATAATGTCATCTGCATAGCACAGATACAGGAGAAAACACCAAGCAAGAGCTACGTGCTGGAAGGAGAATGTGAGAATCAGCCAAGAACAATAGTTTATAATAAAAATCTTCACTTTTCAGATGTCTTACCCAATTGTTTGAAAAGCATGGTGGAAAAGGAGACCTTTCATTGTTTCACTCCCGAAAAAATCCCTTAGTTTTGCAAAGGACACTGAAAATTCTGACTGCAGTTGCTTGCTTAAATCAACATATAGCCAGAATCAGGAAAAATCCTATTAATTTCAGTTTGCATCAGTTCAGAATGTGCCCCTCAAAGTTTTAGGGTCACTTAACCCTGCTTTAAGGAGCTCTGTACTTTGGGATCCCATTCGCATTATCACCATAAATAACATATCTGGAATCTGGGTTGTTTGCACATGAGCTCAATAGCAAAGATAAATGAAGTGGGAACTGCCCACACCTCTTGCATATGGAAATCTGTGTTTAAAAACAAGAACACCCACACAGCTCATCATCAGGAGATGAGTTTCTTGTTGTTTTGTGGTCGCACTCACAATAGAAACACTGTTCTGTGATAGAGAACTTTCAGCCTCAGGTCTTGTGATTCTCAGGGAAGTTTTACTTGCATGTCCAATCCCACTGAAGCCAAACAAGTCATGATCAAATGGATACTCACAGCTTATTGATTCACACTGAAGTTCTTGGTGACTCCCTTATCAGAACTATACATCAAAGGTGGGGAATAGGAAGCACCTTGGCTTTAGAGGATGTAAGAACCACCCTGTGTCGGACCCACATTGAACCTGTGACAGAAATAAGTGATGGTTTTCAATCTAACCTCCCTCACCCAGTTTTTTCATTTCACCTCCTCATTTGAAGAGCTTTGCAGGAGCAAGCCCAGTCCTTGCATGAATTTTGTCAGCTCCACTCACACCAAGTCCAGAGGCCCCACACACGTAGCAGCCAACCATGAACTGCTTCCCAGGCCAGTGTCATTTCTGCTTCCACTTGGTCCAGGGTGGGACAAGCTGCTTTGTTTAGGGACCTGTCAGCACACAGAGCTGGTTGTCACAGCCTGTAGCATCTCCTGGTGTGGGCCCTTAGAATCTCTGTAGGAAGAGAGAGCATTTATCCTTCCTCATATTTTATAGGGGAAGCAAAATTGAGCAGGTTTACCCAGGAAATCTGTGATAAAGAAGAAAAACTTAGGGCAACATCCCCAGTTTCTGGTATTCCTAAACCCTGGGTAAAGCCTACAAATACCACATTAAAACAAGATTTTAAGAAGGATTTCATAAGTTATTTTCTCATTTGTGCTTGCAGTAGCACATGAGGAAACAGAAGGTCCAAGAATCTCTTGGAAGCAGATGCTCACGTGCTTTCAGCTGTGCTCAGGCCAAGGGGCTCCGTGGAGCCCCATGGGACCGATGCATTTCTCTGGAAGCTGGGCTGAGGTAATAATGTTTGACAACTGGGTTGGATAAAGGGAGTGCAGCCACGTCTCCTCCCTAGCCACTCAGAGAACATGAGGAGAAAGCCCATCCTCATTTCTTGTGTCCAGACTCAGCCCTGCCCACAGCCATGTCCCTCCACAGGAGGAGGAAGGCAGTAATATCACTGCTCACACTTGTCAACAGCCCTTCACGCTCAGCTCACCCCAGAGAGCAGCAAAGTGTTGCTTTCAGGAAGAAAAGCACATCTTTTCCACAGTGATAAACGGGAGAGGTTCTTCCCAGGCAGAGGCTGGGACATCCCCAGCACACACACACAGCTTGAGGGGGTCATGGCTGGTTGGGAGCTGGGGCAGTGCCAGGCACTGACCATCACCTGGGAGTCCCTGTAAAACTCCTCACATCCCACACAAGCTACTGGGAAGCTTTCATTACACACAAGGGGATAGGGGATGATGCCTTGTGAAGGCTGACCTAGAACAGAGGCTGGACAGAGTTAAAGAATAAAGTAGGGATTTATTAAAAGGCCTCAATGGATCCACCTTGGGCAGTGCAAGAGCCCAGCCAGGGTTACACCCCAGGTGAACCCAAAAGGGTCACAAAATGCACCACTGGTCATGAGGTCTTTCACTTTTATAAGTTCTGGTCCATTTGCATATAGGATTTAATTGTTCAATTCCAGCTTTAGCCCATGAAGTCCCATCCTGCTTGTTTTTCTCTCTTCATTCTGCCATTGTTTGTGCTCTTGGGCCTGAGATTTGGATCATTTGTCCTTGGTCCCCAGCTAGAGAAGGAATTGTTTTGTCTCCCTACTCTGTGAAGAGAGGGCTCACCATCCCCCAATATGAAGCTCAGAAGTGAACACTAAAGCAGCACAGAATGTGAGAAATAGAAAAGCTAAAACCTGAGGCATCAGGAGGCTGTGATTTTTCACATCCTCCTGGTTGGGGAATAAGGATCTGCTCTCACCAGACTGAATCACACAGCAGCACATAGAGCCCTGAGCAGTGCTTCCCCTGACCCAAAGGACTGTCACCAGGGCCTGGGGCACAGCAGGAACACACAGCATGCTGCTGGGCTGGTGTTCTTAACATTCACTGCTGCCTCATGGCCTCAGGCGATTTCTCCAGAGCAAAGAGGGTGTGAGGGGGAGGAGGAAGAAGCTGTAGCTGAGAACACTGTATTGGTATCTGCTGTGCAGCTCCCAGGACTTGTGCATTCAAGGTTCCCAGTCAGAGGTCAAGTCCACATTGACTCCTGGCAGCATAGACACCTCTGTGAGAGGACAGAGAGGTCACAACCTTTGCCTGAGTGGCTCAGTACATCTTCCAAGAGACCAGGGAGAGAGCAGCAGAAAAACCAGCCCAAACAGACAGCTCCTTAAGCGCCTCCAATGCTCTTCCATCCCACACTCAGAGGTGAGTTGGTGGCCTTTGGACCTCTGGGGCTGTGGAAGCTCTCCAGAACACTTTCAATTGCCTTGATCCTTCCAGCTTCCCTGATCCCAAACTCAGGCAGCAAAGCCAGCATTACCATTTCATAGGGTGGGTTTAAAGCCAGGGTGAAGATGAAGAGATGCTGATATGGCTTGAGCTCCAAGTCAAACAAAGTGGAAGGAACTAAACAGAGCAGAGGAGTCTTTTTGTTTCGCAAATCATGGCAATCGCCAGCTCTCCCTTACCTGCTAAACACATCTCAAGCTTGTGGAAAAGTATTAGGGAATGAGCTCATGACACCAGCTGATGCTGGAGTAATCTCCTCACCTCCTGGGCCAAGCTGCAATCAGCTCTCTGGGGACCAGAGTGTGTTTGGGGCCAGGAGCAGGAAGGAGGACTCACTCCTGCAGGAAGCTGACCCAGGCAGGATGGGCTGATAGCCACCTATCAGCAAGGTTTCCATTGCTAGCAGCTGGCAGAGTCTCAAATTTGCTTGGATTGCTGCTCTGCTGCCTCCTTGCTATCCGAGACCTCCTCTGGAGCAACCTCTCAGTGCTGCCCTGCCAGGCACTGTCCCAGGGGCAGTGCCCTCCCCAGCCCCATGGCACCCTCCCAGGGGCAGTGCCCTCCCCAGCCCCATGGCACCGTCCCAGGGGCAGAGCCCTCCCCAGCCCCATGGCACTGTCCCAGGGGCACTGTCCCAGGGGCAGTGCCCTCCCCAGCCCCATGGCACCCTCCCAGGGGCAGTACCCTCCCCAGCCCCACCCAAGCCCCTCCGGAGGGCTGCACACCCTGGAGCAAGGGCTGGATCTGTCGCTGGGAGGGAGGACCTCGCTCCTTGAGCTCCCTGCGGTCCCACCAAGGCCCACACGGTGACAGGCAGCCACGTTTCACTACTTCCAGCCTGACAATTCTTAGAGTGGATATGAAAAAAAAAAAACAACAAACCTACTCTGAAGAAAAACCTTCAGCAAAAAAGGCCCAGTGGACATCTGTGCAAGCTCTGTCCAGATGTTTGTCTCGGCTGGCTGCTGGGGTGGGGTGTATTTGACATTTACATTTAACAAAACATCCAAAGTGCTGTGATTACAAAGGGCCAGGGGAGACACACTAGAAATGGGAAGGAAGGAGTTTTTCCTGTTTGCAGTGGCTGGATTTGTCTGACACTTGGGCATAACAAATCCTTCACAGACTGGCAGCAAGGGAGAAGGGAGCTCTGGTTTAGCTCATCACTCACAACATTACAATCAGATCACACTTGGCCACAGAGAAAAGAAAAAAAAAATAAAACACACCTCCCAAACATACATCACAAAACTAAACATTTTGTCACTTTGTAAAAATAGAAGCTAAAGCCAGGAAAGACCTCCAAGTATTTCCACTTCAGAGACAGCAGGAGAAAGAAAGAGGAGAGGTTAATCCAGAGAATGGAAAGAGAAATTTTAATATCTACTTTTCAGCCTGGACTTAAGGTAAATAGTTCTCCTTGTGTCATATGAACAAGTTGACAAAGGCTGAAACAAAACCACAAACAAGCCCCAAGGCATTATCCTTGAATAGCAGAAATCCTTGTGCTGCTGTCAGCCACTCCCGAGATCCCAGCTGCACCCAGAGGGGGCAAGGACATAGTGACAGACCTGATGAACAGCTCATAAAGTTGCATTTTTAAAAAGAAATGTCTGGACTTTCCTAGGCTGCCCAGCTACCTGGTCAGACTGCACACAGGACAAATGCCCAAGAATAGCCCAGACCAGCCAAGGATCAGTCCCTAAAATATCCAGAGCAATCTGCAATCACCAAGGCAGTTGTATCACTGCAGCAAAGGAAACCAACAGATTAATTTTCCCATTTGGATTTGTCAGATTTCTATTCAGTTTGGGTGGGGGAAAGCATTTTTACCGTGCTGTGATAAAGGAATAAAGATGAGGTACTAAGAGATGCTGTGACACCTGGAATAGCTTTTCTATTCACCCAGCACTGGTCTTCTCTAGCCCAGATTTGGTGAAGGGATGTGGCAGAGGGATACATTCCTGCAAGTTTGCTTGTCTGTGCAGCACATCTCACTCACTGCTACTCCCAGGTAACAGAAATCTAATTCCAAGGACAAACCATGGCACCTGATTGGGGCCATATGCAGGGAGCACAGTGGCCACTGAGGGAAGAGGCAAGAGTCCAGCTTCCCAAGCTAAGCATTAAATTGTCTTCCCAGAAGGAGGACAGGCACTCCCAGGCAGGCTTGGCTTTTGTTTCTTCTTTGCTTGTGTACCAGGAGCATCTCCATCAAAGAAGAAGTTCTTTCTTATCTGAGGACATTTGAAGTGTCCTCTTTTAGCAGTTTGAAACATGCACATAAACTTTTCACCATGAACCGTGCACGGCCCCATCAGCAAGATCCCAGTAATTAATTAGACAAACCACTTATTTAGCCACCAAATCTGACCAAACAGTTGTCAAAAGTTTCAGGCAATGCACTGCAATTCCCAGCCCAGGATAACAGCGTGGCTCCTGGTGAGCAGGGAAGGCAGGGATCCAACCTTCCAGAGAAACAAGGCATCCTTTTGTGAGCGCAGCCCTCAGGGCTTCTCTTTGTCATCCAAGAGTAATTATTTTGCATATCTCAGCCTGGGTGAGCTTGAGGATTGCATTTCATTATGTCCCAGGCACAGGTGTTATACCAGACTTTAAGGAGAATTTTTGACCCTGAAGGGGACAAGGAAAACTGGATATTGAGAGACTGTTAATAAAAATGAACCACTAGAAAGAACATTGTAGATAAAACAAATATGGCCCCTTTAATTATTCATAGGCAGTAATTAATTCATGTTATTAACTAATTAATGACTCACTTCAAGGACAAGGGGAAATGGTCTGTTTATAGCTTAAAATGATGTTATTGCTGCTTAGAAAACAAAAACAAAACATCAGTTGAAGATCAAACAGCTCTGTCAAGTCCTGAATTTGGTTCCAGGAAATCCTGTGTTCTTCTCCCCAAGGAGCAGTGATTCACAGTTGTGTCTTGCTAAAGAGACTGAAGCTGGGTGCTCTCATTTGCTCCACTTTGACAAGTTTTTACATTTTTTTGGTCCAAATTTGCAGATTCCCAGAGCCAAAATAAGCTGTGGAGTGTGAGACAATAATAAAAAATTGAGATTTATTACAAGGTTAGTAATATTTTAGCACTTTGGAGACCTGGTAAAGAGCCAAGACAGCCTTCTCTTTCTCTTTGCCAAGTATTGTAAGAAACAGAACAAAACAATATGGTGCCTGCCCTCGAACACTCACAACCCAGCAAGCAGAGAGATGAAAAGTGCTTCAGGTCATGGAAAAATCGTGACTTTCCCAGGAGACTGTGACAGCTTCACCCAGTCCCACACGTGGGCTTGGTGCACCCAAGTTCTGGGGAAATAGAGGAAGACCTGTTGCACTTCTGTCTCCAGGAAAGACCTAAAAAGGTTTAGAAGTGTTTCAGTAGTGTTTCAGTGTCCCATAAATTGCCTTCCCTTGAAATGCTTGTGAGGTGTTTGGGTGCAGAGGGAGCCCGAGTTCAGGCTGCTCCTTGGCTGGAGAAGCAACACCTCAAACAAAACGAGTGTGTCATTTCTCAGGCAAGGGAGAGCTGAAGGGGCTGCTTGCTGCTGCTCCAGAAGGGAGGTGTGGGGCCAGAATTCCCAGCTGTCCAAACCTGTATGAGCTGGAAGAACTCTGCTGATCAGTTTATGGGAGCTCAGGTTGTAAACTGCACTTCTGGCCCACTTTGGTTTTCTTCCCAATTTCTCACAAGAAGCCTTGCTGAGACAAGGGAGGGGGTGCAGCTTCTGTCAATCTTGTTGCCAATCCTCCTTGCTTCTGACAGGATGTGAATTTTGTCACCAAGCTAAGCACAACCAGATGGGGACAGCAGCCAAATAGGTCTACATAACATCACAAATCTCAACTACCACAGAAAAGAAAAAAAGAAGTCCTGACAAGCCTTCCCCAAACCTCTCTAAACTCACCCACCCTCATTACTTGCACTAAGACACAAATTGGTCTATAATGAGCATCCTACAAGAAATACAACCCCTACCTCAATATCCTGTGATTTCCAGGTCCTAATTAAGGGAAAATTTCAGGAAATGGAATTATAGCCCCAAAGAGCACATGTGACCACTTGCAACAGGGGTGTCAGTAGATACACTAGTTCTTAACTCCCCAAAATACTGTGGAGATCATCACTTTCCTCTTTCCAGCTGAATTCATGGACTCATCACAATTCTAAGAGAACAAACTCACAACAGCCAAGTGGGCAAGCAACAGAATGAACAGCCTCCAGCCATTATTAGAAGAAAATACATGAGGGATTTTTATTGGCAACACCAGTCTTTAAAGACATTGATTATTCAGCCTTATCACACAACTTAGTATAACTAATTTGCATTTGTACTCTTCATGACTTCCTCTGCATCACTGAGGACACAGCTTTTCTGTTAAAAGAAGAGAAAAGCCCCTCAGTAGGTGGGGTCTCACTTGAGCAGGGTAGAGGGGCAGAATCCCCTCCCTTATCCTGTTGCCCACACTTCTTAAAATGGTAAATATTATTGTGGTTTTTTCTCATGTTTTCTAGATGTTTAAAAGAAAAAACCCTCTAGCATTATTAATGTTTGGTGGGATTAAAAATCCTCTGTCCCCTCCCACCCACCCTACTTCTTCCCAGCAGAGATGCCTGAGGCCACCAAGTCAGACCAGGAATTCCTGACCACCAAGGGGCTTGTTGTTTTGGAAACAGCAGTCAATGACTAGAACAGACATGGAAGACCAGGCTGAAAAGAGATGATGGATGCGAGGACACTGGAAACACAACTTGGTTCTGAAAGTCTTTTCTCCTCTGAGCAAACCACGTTCCAAAGATGCTCAGAGCACTTTCCACATTAGCTCGCACTGAGAACACAGAAAAAAGGGGAAAAAGAATCTTCCAAAGGGAAAAAATATCAGAGGCCTTGATTTGGCAACTCTTAGAACAGATTAGCCTTCATCTTGCAAAAAAATCCCAAGTAAAAACATCAGTTCAATAGGAAAAAGAACCACTCCAAAATAGTATTGTTTAGGAAAAATAGCAATTGAATGTTTTAAGTTGTATTGTTTTCCAGAACGCTTTGAAATAGAAGTAGCTTTGAAACATTCACAGTTCTCACCCGAACTCTTTTCAAGTCCCTTTACAAGAGTAATTAGAGAGAATAATTCAGGTCTGCCTTGCACATGGTTAGATGAGTCTGCAGTACAACAGAACATGGGCAGCTAGAGATATTGGAGGGTTTTTTCCAGGCATGATTCTTCTGTAGTCTTCCATCTGTTCCCAATAGGATTAGAGGAGACCAAACACTGCCTTCCACAAGCTATACTCTTTTGGATGTAATTTGATTAAAAAAAAAAAAAAGAAAAAAAAAATTAAAATTGGGAAATGGCTGTAAAGGGAAATAATGCCAGGGGTGGAGGGTGGAGAAGAAGGGGATTGCCAAGAGGGCTGCAGTTTCCAGCATGAGTCAGCAGAGTAATTTTTTTTTTTTTAATATATATATATTGCAGAGCACAGTGATGCCCTGAAGACCACAACAGATGAAACCTCTTTACTGTGTGTGTTTTATCAATCAGGCAGCAAGATCTCATTACTTCCTGACAGAGGAACTCCCTGCAAAAACAGCTGGGATGCTTTTAAAAAATCCACCAAGAAAACCCACAACTTATTTATATTTTAAGGAGAGCTTGGGCAATCTTTGCCCTTGAGGAGCTTGCCAGTATGAGCAACTTCTTCCACCTCCCTATATCTGATTTATCACCACAATATACAAGAACTTGCTTTTCTCTCTCCCTGTCCTTGCAGCTCTGTAGGATTTGTGAGTCCTCAAGGGCACCTTTTATTTGCTCTTAAATCCTGCTGAAAACTTTCTCTTTTGGAAAACATTGCCATCTCCCAGGGGCTGGCTATGGTTCCCACCTCCCACAGCAGCCAGCCCCTTTTACTGGTGTTTACTCCACTTCCTTGGCACTCACACATCACTCCATGCCTACAGAGGAACTGGGAGAGCTGCACCATCCCCAGCCACACAGCAGCTCTGCCTCCCTGGGAGGCTGAAAGAGGCACCCTCAGAGCCCCAAAAGTGGTGGGAACACCTCATTCTCACCACTCAAACCCTCTGAGGGGTCAGGTCTAGGTGCCCCAAGACCCCTTAGCCCAGCAAACGCCTCTGAGATCTCACACAACCTACCAAAAGGGCTTTTTTTCCCCCCTTCTTACAGTAAAATTACAGTTTCCAGTCCTTCATCCTTAGCAGCCTCACTGTACCACCCAAAAGTCCAAGTAGGACACTGGCCACTTGGTTACCAACAATTCAGTGTCAGATTAAAGACTGGCAGACCTCTGCAAGAAGGGTGGCAGGAAAAGCTAAAAGCACCTGCTTATCAACAGAAGGAAAACCAACACTGAAAAATGATGAATACCTGCTATAAATGGAAGCTCCCAGAACAGCTCAGTAATCCCCATGCTGTTGCTCATAGCTGTGCCACTGGGGACAGTTATTTCCTCCCTCTGCTCCTGGGAACAGGCAGGATGTAAGGATTAGAGGGTGGCTCACCCTCTCAGAAGAGCTGCCTAAGTGCTGGAGGAGCAGAGGTGTTGAGGAATGCTGGTCCCAACACAGCTGAGTCAACTCCCCAGTTAGCAGCCAGGCAGATGTCCTCAAACACATTCCTGCTCCCCCAGACCTCCTCAGAAAACATCTCAGGTGGGTTGTGTTTGGCAATTTGCTTCCCCAGGACTGTCTCCACCCCCTCCCTGCCTTCAGGGCTGGGTCAGGGCAATCACAGACACATTGTCCATGGAGATGGACAATTTTTGGGCAGTCAGGGCTCGGGTCAGGGTGGCCTGAACTCCCTTCATGCTGCAGGCAGTGTGCTGCTCCTTCACATCACAGGGATAGTTAGAGCTCTTCAGATGCAACCAGACTTTCATCAAAATGACCCCCAACTGTGACACTCTACAAAGGTGGCCATGTCTAGTCTGTAATTTCCCTGGAGCACCAAGAGAAGCTGCCACTCTACCCCTGCCAGGAGCCTTGGAGCTGCTTTGTCCCAGGTGTCACTCAGCGCTGCCAAGAAGGCGTTATTGTTAGAAACAATAGAACTTTTAAATAATTTTAGTTAATGGCTTTAATGAACTTTTAAAGTAATTGTTTTAATTATTAATAACCAGTCTATAATAATTAAAAATAGTGTGTTAGTCTTAAATTACTCTTAGTCAGCATTTAGCAATGTTGTCATAAGCTACTTCTGGAGCTTGGGGAAAACTACTGAAACTTTGAGTTTTGATAAACTAACTCTGATATGCTTCAAAGAACAAAGCCTGGGAGAAGAGAGGTATGTTGTTGAAACTGGATACAAGGAGTGCAGAATTATGGACCACAAGGACATGTTGCAGAAACCAGAAGATAAAGAAAATATTAATAAAGACTCGCTATATGTATGCTGGAAAGTCCCTGCTGGAGGAAAAACATACTAAAAATATGGAGTAATTAGCATGAACAGTGAAAAATCAATAACCAATAGAGGACAGAATACTAATTAATGAATGATGTAATTTTAGACCAATGAATATTAATTTCTTTGTTTGCCAAAAATGTATAAATAAGTGGAAAAGTTTTGTATCAGTGTTTGTGTGGAGGCCAGAATTTTGTTGGCCGCACACACAAACCTTGGCCAAGAATAAAGTAATGCCTGACTCACTAACACCACAAAGTCAGCGTTAGAAGGTTTTATTTATCCTGATTTCAGAGGATTTGGTGACATTATCATGAGTGATAACCCAGGCAGGCTTTAGGATAAAGGGCTTGTTTTTCTGTCCCTTCTGCATGAACACATGGAATTCTCAGGCAAGAGAATAAAGAATATTCTCATTCTTTACTCTGAGGCAGGAGCTGGAGCAGCTCACCCAGCCCAGGCTGTGCCTTGCATGTCTCGGAGGATTCCTCCCCACGTCTGTGAAACATCAGAGCTTTCTGCTCAAGCACATGTGGGCTCCTGCCCAGCTCATCCTCTCTTCTCCCTCATCTCTGAGTAGGGCCAAAGAATTTTCTGCTCTATTTCTCCTGACTGAAACAGGTTTTGACCCCAGTGCTTTCAGACCTGGGGCCCTGACTTCAGCACCCATTTGTATGAAAGCAGGTTGTGGTGTCACAGTGAGGAGGTCCAGCCTTGACCCAAAACCAACAGGGGTCAGTGGGAAGGCACTTGGGGGATTGTTTTGGGCTGTGGGTGCCCAGTTCAGGGGTGAAAGCACTGGGGCTCAAAAGAAAGCAGTAGAGTGGTTCTGCTCTTGCCATTTGGCTGCTGGGTCCTTCTGTATTTAATCATTCTGCTTCCTTAAACATCTCCATCATGGCACAGGACCCTTTGAAACCTTGGGGTGGAGGGAGTTAAGAGTCATTAAAAAAACCAGCTCAGAAATGGAGCCTTCTCAAATGAGCTGTGCCACCAAAATCAATCACCAAGTAGTTGTGAGCTATGAAAGGACTGGGGAAAGTCAGGGTCAATTTGCAAACAGAGCGAACGGGAGGAAATCCGATGCATAAATAATCTGTCATGAACTCTTCACCCGCTGCTCTCCCTGCTAAACCTTCCATGAGCTAATCAGCAGCTCTGTTCCTCAGTGAAGGCTGACAGTGTGTGTGCCTTCTGTGGTGTGATGTGATCGCCCCTAATTGATTTTGGCCACGGACTGGCTGTGCGTGCTGCATATCTGGGAAGAGCAATAACTTGAGCATGCAATCATCCTGGGCAGTGACCAAGACAAGTTGTTCTCCAACAATCACTGGATACCTTCCTCCGTGCAGCCTCAGTGCTCCAGCTTAGCTCATCGTTTGGGACATTTTCCTCTGCTGCCTTGAAGCACCTGCTTGCTGGAGATGAGGCTTCCTGGCCATTTAACCTTGGATTTCATGAATGAAAATGAAATGAAATTAATGTATAAATTTTTCTTTGGAAAAGGCAAACAACTCTTTTAAAAGGACTAGAAAAAAAATCTCTGGGTTCTATGTGGCACATTTTGGAGGTCTGCAAGGACACAGCTGAGATGCTGTGAACACTGATGTGGGTGACACACTATAAAAATAGCTGGAATCCTTGCAGAAAGACAGTTCTCTCCTCTGGTACTGTGCTTCATTAGTATTCCCACACCATTACAGCCCCAAACCTCTTCCTCATCATCAAACACTCTTCTTTGTGGCCAGACCTTCTTTCAATATCTACTGCTTGCCTTGATGGACTTTCACCGTGAGATTGGTCACAAAAGACATTTCACTCACTGCTCTACAAGCAACCATCCTCAGTTCATGGCATATGTTCATCCATCAGCAGATTTTAGGATTTCTCAGGAAGAGTTCCCCACTAGGATCTCTGATGGGAGTTTAAACTGCTGGCCTGAGAACAAGGGTAGATAACCTTACCCAGCTTTTGTTTCGTAAATCAAAAGTACTGGCTGGGCCCAGATTTAAATGAACCCAAAACTCATTGACAAGAAAAGGTGATTCCAACCAAGATGTGGATTGATTTATAAACCAGTCCAGGTTCTATAAGGAGTATACCCTGCTCCAGGGTAGTCTCTTTCATCCTGTAGCTGTGCACAAAAAGGAAGCAGTGCCCTTAGCTTCTCACCACCTGCCTTTTAGCACAGGTTGCTTGCTGATTCCCAAAGGCATTTCCATACAAAATGCCCCTTTGGCTTAAAGTGACTTTTCTAACACACAAATGGCTCTGACTGAGAAGGACCAAGGGCAATTTGTGCTGGAAAAAGGGAGGGTCCTCTTTAAGAGGTGCTGCTGTAGCAGGCCAAGCCAGTCAGGTCTTCAGCTAGAAGAGAGATTTGAATGGACCCTGATGGCAGCTAAAAATATGGCAGAGGATAGGAAGTATCATGGGAACAGGTCCTCTGGAGGTCAAATTGAAGGTCCACCAAAGCCAGTGACCTTAGGCAGGAAGAGGGGAGCCTGCAGGGGATCCCTCCCTCCCTGTCCTTCTCCTTGCAGCCACCTTGCAGCAGGTCAGGGACTGCCAGCAGCATGGATGAATGACTCCTCCCAAACCTGAATCCTCTTCCATTTTCAGTCTCTGACAAGGGGTTTTGGTGTTATCTCCTCCATGCTGTGTGTGACTGAAAGCCCTCTCTCATATCCCCTCAGGGCAGTCATTCCTTTACTTGTTTTCCTCCTCCATAGCTTTCTATAGCCTTCTTGAGGAAGATGAATAGGACTGCACACAGAATCCCGACCCCAGGGATTTATTTAATCACACAGAGTGCTTTCTGTGCTGTTCACTATTTGTCTGTGATAAGTCCTGCCTTTTGGTCTCTGGTGAGCATTAAGCTGATGTTTGTACAGGCTGATCTACAGTAAACTCTCTGGAGCAGTGATAACTGGGTGTGCTTGTGGCTGGGCTCCCTTTCTGCTACGTGCTTCACCTTGCACTTGACAAAATCCAATCTCATCTGCCATTTTCCCAAATATCCCTCAGTACCAAGACATCCTTCTGCATCTCTTTGCAGTCAGCTTTAGCTCTAGATAATCCTCCTGAATGTTTGGAAAACACTTCTCTGTAAAATCGAAGTGTTTCCTCCTGCCCTTTGTTTGCTTATTATTATACATTTGTAATTGATGAAAAATCTTTCCCTCCTGGGGAGGGGGCTTTTTAAAAGCCTACTGACTCTGTCAGCCTTAGCTAAGGGTTGTTTGACACTTCAAATAGTTGTTATAGATTTGTGAAGTGTGATTTCTCCCTACAAATGCCAGACTAGCTCCTCCCCAGTCTATCATTTTCAACCAAATGCCTACTAATTCTAACATGTCTGCCAGCCTGTCTGACAGACATATCAGGATTCCTGGTCTGTGGGTCCCAGGAGGTGTTTTAGGAACTGGTGACGTATTTACCACACTCCAAACTTCCAGCACAGAGACTGGTTTAAGCAAGAGGCTTCACACCACAGAAGTGGACCGGTAGTTTCCTATCTAAGCAACAGCAGAGCTCCTGGGAGAGCAGCAACTCTTTCAGCAAGTCATTGCTATTGGTTCTCTTGGCTTGGTCTGATCAAGGTTTCATGGCTTAATGAGCCATCACCCAGCAGGCAAGCTGGCTGCAGACACCTCCCAAAATGGGGGTTTAAGCTAGTGAGTTTTACTTCACAACGGAACTGGATGAAGAAGACACATTTATTCCAGCTTTCTGACAGGCAATAAACAATTTGCTAGGACAATTCTGTTTCTCCAGTTGTAAATCACTGCCCCTGGCTCATGTGGTGCTCATATTCAGAGTAGCTGAAATATCATGGAATCACAGAATGCTCTGGGTTGGAAGGAACCTTAAAGCCCATCTTGTTCCACCCCCCTGCCATGGCCAGGGACACCTTCCACTATCCCAGGCTGCTCCAAGCCCTGTCCAACCTGGCCTTGGACACTTCCAGGGATCCAAGGGCAGCCACAGCTTCTCTGGGCACCCTGTGCCTCAGCATCCTCACAGGGAAGAATTCTTCCCCAATATCCCATCTAACCCTGCCCTATGGCAGTGAGAAGACGTTCCACTTTTCCTGTCACTCCAGCCACTTGTCAAAAATCTCTCTACAGCTCCTTTAGGCACTGGAAGGGCTTTAAGGTGTCCTCAGAGCCTTCTCTTCTCCAGGTGAACACCCCCAGCTCTCCAGGCACCAAAGAACTTTCAGCCCAAGGACAGGACAGGATGGGCAGAGGGTACAAGTGTTTTCCAAGGATGGGGGAGCTGTGCACGAATCCTTGTCTTTGATGTAGGGCCTGGATTTCAGACTTACAACCTCAGTCATTATGAGAAAACGCTGACGTGGTAGGATAAGCTGGGTCTGAGGCTGCAGGGGTGAGAGGTTAAAACACTCTTGAACTAGACACAAGCTGAAAGAACTGCTGCCAGGTTAACTCCTAGAAAATCAGCCTCAGTCCAAAGGGCTGAACATAAATTGGTGTATAAGCTAAACCAAGTGCTGATGCAGCCTCTGCTGGACCAGCACACCCAGCCCTGCTGTACCACGGGCCAGCCTGACATTCCACCATCACTGACACTGCCATCACATCATTTGTTACCAACCCCACTTGTCCTCCCTTCCTCTGCTTGTCACTTCAAGGGACAGGACCTGCAGCAGCACAGCCTGCAGAGCCCTGATTCATCTGTCCCCATTTGAGCATCCTCCTCTGAGGGCTGCCTCCTGCTCCTGGACAGAAAGCACTGCCTCTCTGGGCTCTTACGGGGAAAAAGCATGCAAGAATTATCTAGTTCAGACTTTTTGGCAGGCTTTCTATCTGCATTATAGTGTATATTTCTAGACAATGTCTTTGCCCTTTTGTGGTCATTTCAGAACAAACTGAGCTGCCTTCTTCAATATTTTGGTACCTCTGCAAACTTGCCTTAGACCAAACAGAGGTTTGGAGTGAATCAAATTTTGGTGGAGTTATTTTAACATATGAGCAATAAACACTCCCCTTCTCTTTCTGCTTTGCTACTAACTCACATCACAGTTACTCCAGGATTTTGCTACAGGAAAACAGCATCAGACACAACAAATGGGAGGCACAAGTACAGTCATGGCTGTTGCCTGTGTTTATGGGAGCTCTGCATTTATCCCACGCTTGGGTCTTTAAAACTTGAGCTGTATAAAAATGTCTGTAGTGAAACATGAAACCGAATGAGACTGACCCAAACTGGGATTTGGTTTTACATGGGAAAGTCAGGCGAAGTTCACCTAGAGAGTTGTGAAGGTTCATGAACCTTGTGAGTGAGCAGAGGTCCAGTTCTGAACAAGCCTAGACAAACCTTTTCCGGAAATTTTAAACAACTGTGCATTTGGGAACAGAGATCCTTTAAAATAAATACTTTTGATAGGAAATCCATTGGAGTGAAACCTGGTGGCTTCAACAGTGCTTAACATTATTATGTTGAATGAACTGCAAGTTCAAGCTCACACAGAGCCTGAGAAGTGTTAAATGAGTGGGAATGAACCTCCTTGTTCCGGGGGCTCCAATTAAAAATGTGTCATTTGCAGCTCTGGAGTTAAGGAGAGGTGTATTTTGCTTTATTGGATAAATGCACTATGTCTGAAATATGGATCTCTCTGGGTGGGACCTTCACATATTCAAAGCATCTCTTCATTTTCTCCTGAAAAGCCTCTCAGGAATAATTTTTTACTGTGAAATACCAGTCTGACCTTTCTGGACCTTCTTTTGGCCATGCTCAGCAAAATACTTCACAAACACCAATGCAATGTAACTGAGGGTTCTTTAAGCTCTACTACTGTTAACAGCTGAAAATCAGAAATATTTTTGGAGAACACATCCTTAGAGACAGGTCCTCTGACTATCAGTACTATGATACCATGAAATAAAACCCAGGAACTCACCAACATAACAGAGTTTCCCTGAGGTAAAGAAATATTCCAGCAACTTGACAGCAGTTAGGGATTTTTGCTTTGGGTCATGACTCCAACTTTTTTTTTTTTCCCCCCAGATTTGGCCAGGAGAAATGGAAAAAGATTTACAGTACAGCTAAAGGCCAGACACCAAACCTCTTGACTTATCGTCTGGTATCTAATCTTTAAATTAGAAAGGAACTGAAGACACGGCTTCAGAAGTTACCACTACCGGGTTCCTAAAGCTGGGGAAAAAAATCACAATAATGTAGTTTTTAGAAGCCAGATGGGTAATCCACAGTGTTATTAACATGTGGAACACAAGCTGGTCTGCAAGGGGCTCTGCTGTCCCTTTCTCTGGAGCCTAGGCAGCAGTGGTGCTGCACAGATCTGAGCTCCAAACACGAGGCACGATGGTGGTCCTGGCCTCATGACTGGCAGCAGCAGTGGGAAGAGGGTGCCAGGGGTTGGAGCTCTTTTTGTGATGAACCTACGCTTGATACCCCTGGCTCCTGTCCTGCCTGCCATGCTCACTCCAGAGATGAATGGAGATGGGCAGGGCAGAGCAGGGAGCTCGTCTGGCAGCTTCAAAACAGAAAGGAAGAAAACTTCACAGCCAGCTTTTTCTTTGTTCAGCAGTAAGGAATGACCCTCATTCTCCCTAATAAAACTCCCCAGCCATCCTGTGATGGGCAAAGGAATAAGAACTAAGAGATGGAACGGTGGTGCACGTGCCATAAACATCACTTCTGTGTGCGCTCCGCTGCCAGAGCACACATAATAAAGCTTAATTTCCTGGTGCCGTGCCCTGACTGCAGTACACTGCCCAGATCTTCCTCTTGCTCTCAGCTGAGAGCCAAGTCATTCTATAGGATTATTTTGTTAAGAGCAAAGCTATTTGATCTGAAGAGATTTAGCACCAGATTATGGCCACAGCTTTTTCCGGATCAGCGGCAGCAGGGGAAGAGGGCAGGAGCTATCTGGTGATTTGAGTTGGATCTTGGAGTTTGGGAGACCCAGGTTCAGTCCTTTCAGCAAGCTCCCCACACATCTGGAGATAAGATACCTCTCCTTCTGTTTGCACACTGAACCTCACACCTCTCCTCTACCATGGGGGAAAGTAGGTTTTGATAGAGCTGCTGACTTGGGGAGAATTCCTGGTTTTCATTTCTCACAGAATCACAGAACGGTTTGTGTTGGAAGGGACCTTAAAGCTCATCTCATTCCAAGCCCTGCCATGGACAAGGACACCTTCCACTAGAGCAGGTTGCTCCAAGCCCTGTCCAAATTATCCTTGACCACTTCCAGGGATGGGGCAAATTGCTGTCCTTCGTTTCGTGAATTGTTTAATGACAATGACTCTCCCCTGGACTCCTTAAATTTCATCTCTCTTTTTGCACATAAATATTCCCTTTATATACAGACAAGTCTAACTTGCATAGGGAATGGGAATAGTCTTACAAATTTCATAGTCTAGCTTCCCAAAACAGCCAGTTCCAGCCAGGATGGTTTATTACAACATCCTTTGGACTCTCACACTGTTGGAAAGTGTTACCTGAGTACTTCTAGTGAAACACATGAATGGACACATGTCTAAAAGAGATTTGTACAGATGGGTGCACACACAGACAGGCTCTGCTCCTGAAAGCACTCTGTGACAACTCCTTCCTTGTAAAAAATTATTATTGTTACCACACAACTGCTCTTCTGACACACCTGCAGCTCTACAGGGAAGAATGTTTATCTCAGGCTCTCAGTTGGGTTGGCACCAACAAAAGCATCGCTGCTCCCACCATAAAGTCCTTCAGTACAAAGTACAAGTCATTTTATAGAGAGAAGATCTTTCCAGAATTTTAGATTTGCTCCACAGTGAGGGAAGTGAGAGGTATGACACATCCCTTCCACCTCATGGGCTGGAATTGCACCTGAAATCCCCATCCCATCCCATCCCATCCCATCCCATCCCATCCATCCCATCCCATCCCATCCCATCCCCCTCCGTTTCCCCAGTCTGTCTCTATTTCACACACCAATTTTGAATGTTATGCACCTGGAGCAAGCTGCAACTCCAAAACCAGCAAGAGAAACCATAATCATAAGTTCCACAGCCCAAAGCAGCCATCGTGGGATGCTCTGAGTCTCTTCCAACTTCATAAAACAATGGCCAAACCTCCTTTGATTGCTCTGGGAGCAGGTTTTAGCTCTTTCTGAACCAATTAAATACTTCTTTCTCCAGGGCCATGCCTTAGTGTTAATTCTTTGGAAAACACAGACAAAGCTGTATCCCTCTGAGGACGCTGGGTAAGCTGTTGCCAAATCTGCTTTAATTTTGGTGTGTGTGGAACTATGAAGCAGCAGCAGGGCCCATCACATGAGCTGGGGTACACATCTAACATGCCAAGCCCTGTGGCAGTGGGACAAAAAACATTTCAGCTCATGGGGGGCTCTTTGAATCTGCAGCCTGGTGCAACCCATGGATCAGCTCTGGGTCAGTCACCCTGCAGGGTTTTGTGGGCCTCAGTTTAGAAACCACAGGGCTGCATCAGAAAAGTAACATAGAAATTTCATTTAGACTGGAAAAGAAAAAGTTAATTTAAATAAAACATAATGGAATATAAATATAATTATGATTTTACCAACTGTGACAGCCCTAGCAGTTACAGGAAATGCTGAAAATACAAAACTTGAAAATACAAAACAACTGCTCTTAGAATTGGATATTCTAGTGAATCTTCCTTCCCAGCTCCATGATGAATTCTTGGACAGCTAAATAAGAAATCAGGACTGGGCACTGCTCACATTATGGGCAGAAACAAAGTCATGGTAACATGGAGTTGATTGTAAGCCTTGACTAAAGGCACTGTATTAATTCCATGGATTTGCTAAGAGCTTGGGCCAAATGATTAAATTGGTACTGCTATTTATGGATCAGATGTTTAAATTACAGGTCAACTTCACTGATGTAACGATGACCCCAGGCCTCTGTAAGAGCAAAGCTGAAGGGCTGGCCAGAGAGATGCTCACAGGGTTTGACAACTTGAGAAACTTGGCACAAACATGGGCTCCTGAGATGTGTGAGGAGACAGAGACTGGTGGTCCTGAGCCTCCACTGGCCCTTGGGAAAAGGTGGAGCTGAAAAGGGGGGTGCAGAGGCCACCACGGCGGCCTCCCTGTCCCCTCTGCTGCACAAGTCATGACCTCTCCAGACTACAAGCAACACTGTGGAGATTGTGGGTATCATGTTGCTTAAAACTGGATGCTGAAGCCTCTAGCTGAGACAATTTATTGCTGTTCACAGAGGAAATGAGTACAAATTTGGCTGGGGACATAAATAAATATGAGATCATTTGCTTGGTGCTGACTTATGTGATGAATGGTTTGTATTTAACCGTTTCCATCACACGTTGTCCAAATCCTGGAAGCAGCGTTCTTCTTCTGGGATCAACAGGAGCTGTAGGTGCTCTGCTCCTCAAAACAGCCACATTTGCCAGTGCCAAAATAAGCACCAGGCACTTCTCAACTCTCTCTTTCAGGATTTTGTGTTTGCAGCATTTGTTACTAAACAGTCAAACTGATCGTTGCTAAAGCCCTGAGACATCATGACTTGTCCTTTTCAAACTTCCATCTAGGCCATTTTTCACACTTATACTGAAATGTTCACCAGGTCTACATGTTTTGCACCAGATATTTCTTTGTGCATCTGTATACTGAAAGAAACCTTTAAAAGTAACAGTTGGTAGAACAAATGGCAGTGTGATTTTCAGTGTTTGAGATTCTGATTATTCAAAATTTCATCACAATGCCCAGATCCCAATATCCAGCCTTATGTATGGAGTTCTGACTGAATGGATCTGATTTTGGGAGCACGATAATAAAATGTAGAATACAGCTATAAATCAGAGTTTGCAGCACTGCAAGCACAAAGTTTGGTTTCTACCATCAAAGCACTCTGAGAACAATAGAAGTCTGCACTGAAGTAGTTTGTGCTGTCAGATGGAGGGAAGATGTGGATGGTCTGGGGGAAGGAGGAAAGCTTGGAGCTGCCACAGATTTGCTTTAACATAAATCTGTGCAGCGTCCTTCATGCCCCTGAAGACACATAGCCAATAACCTTTTGAGCAAGAGACAACGTCACAGGCCACAAAAGGAAAATTTCCAGGCCAAAGGTCTATGACTGCCCCAGGAGCAGCTGCAGTAATGATGTGAGCTGGAAGAAACGTGGTGGTTTAAAAGCTGTGAGCTTCTATGATCTTAAGGTGAGATGTATCATGGAATCAACCCCTGTAAGAGCATCTTGGGCTTAAGAGTGCTTCACTTGAAGCTTCAGTTCATCAAGCCATGTATTAAAGACCTGTGGAAGGCAGACTGGGGCTCAATGGAGTGTTTTAAAGCTCCTTTGTAGAATCAGAGAATGGTTTGTGTTGAAGAGACCTTAAAGCTCATCTAGTTGCAATCCCCTGCTCCAGATAGTTCCTGTGGCCCTGGCTAAGGATGCTTTCATGTGAATGCCACCTGCCTCAGCTCCTGTGCACCAGGAACTTAAAACAGAACACCTTCCACTCTTGATCCAGGTCTTGGTGAACCTGCTTCCCATTCTAGTTCTGAATTTCTAAGAATAATTTACACATACTCTGACAGCAGCCAAGGGAATCACAGGCTATTCTTGCACTCCTCTGCAGGGTTTGTTCTACCAGCCTTTGAGAATTGATGTCCCCAGAGAAAACTCAGGTAAACCAGGCCAAGAGAACATCATACCTTCTTATCCTGTGGGGCTCTCCTGAAATCATCCTGTTCTGCATCGTGTTTCTTTGGCCCTGACTGCAGCCAACTTGATTTACCCACCAAGGGCTAGGAGCTGTCTTCCCTGGTGTTGTAGGGCCATTGGGCTCTGGAGCACAATGTGTTCCTTGCAAGTGGATCTCCGTGCAGACAGGCCTGGGAAGAAAAACAGACCAAGCCAGGGTTACTTCCATCCTCCTAATGCCTGTCCATAGTTAGGTATTTAAAAAAAAAAAATGTTGTTGTTACAAGCACCTTGCTGACAACAAATCCTTTCTCATACATCCTTTTAGTGCTGGTGCCCTCCCTCCAGCAATGTCAAATGGAAAGAGTAAGGTTTCAGGCTCTGTACCAAGAAATTCCTGTTTTGAAAAGGCCAGACACAACAGCTGGGAAATTTTTGGTTGTTGCTGCCTTGTGTCAGTTCTTGCCCATTCCTGGAGTGGGGTGTAATTTCTGAAGCCTAGCAGCATTTGAAGCAGGCTGAGCAATCTTTGAATAATATCTTGGCTGACATTTCCCAGAGGCAGGAGTGTGTACTAACACAGAGCTATATGTGTGTTTTATGGCTGTCTATATACACACAGGCCTGGGGGGAGGAAAGGGGGGTAACTCAGCACGTCTGGCTTTCAAAATGCTGATTCAGGAGACTGGAAGCTACCCCCAGGTTGCTGTTCTAGCCAACCCTGCCCAGTTTTCATCCAAGATGAGTCTAGGAGAGCTGAGATGTCTGTTTAGGAAGAGGATCCAGCCCCAAAAGCAGTGACTGCCAGCAGCACTGCCGGGCTGTAATTATGAACAGATTTGTTTTTGTGATATTCACATTCCCAATGCTCCCCCTGCCTTTCCCCCTCTCAAGGCACTGTCTCCTCTCCTCCTCCTCCTCACATACATGCCGAGCCCCTGTGGGGACACACATTTCCATGGGCAGCAGCAGTGGAAACCAATGTCAGCCCAGTCATCTCCTGGAAGCAGCCTCCTACTCTCTCCAGCACCACGTTTCCATTACAGCAGCAAGGGATTTTTGTCCTCTCACAGGTGACTTCCCCCTTGGATCCTGTCAGGAGTGACTAAGAGGTGTCATTTTGTCTGTTTTCTCCAGTGTGGCTGCCCACACACATTCCCACAACTGTTTCTTCCCCCAGACTCTTTGGAGACACACATGTGCACAGAGGAGGAGAGAATCCCCTCGTCTCCAGGAAAGGCAAGGGAAGCTGTCTGAGCATTTAGCCCCAGAAAATTCAGCACAGGGGATGCAATCTGAACTGAGGACTTGAGACTAATCACATCAAGCTCTGAGCATTTGATCAGTCCTTCTCTGCCCTGCAGTTTAGCTGAGCTGTTAGGGGGCTTTGTCCTGGGGTTTTCATCCCAAGCATGCTCTGCCCCAGACAGGGATTATCCAACTGCACAAGCAGAATCAAGATGTGGAGTAGGAGAACACTTCAGAATCACCTCCTGATAAAATATCTGAGGCATTTGAATCCACATCCATCTTTCCTGGCAAAGTCTTTGTATCTCAGATATTTTGCTTTCAGAAGTTCTTTGGGCCTGAGCCCAAGAAGGAACACCTCCTCCTCTTCCTCCCACCCACCTGAGCCGGCAGAGGCAGCTGGTGGGGGCACTCCTTGCCCGTGGAATCTGGAAGGAGATCTGCAACAAGTCACCAGTGCTGGCTCTGCCTCTCTCCTGTGGGGATCAGGACTCTGCTGAGGAAAAGCAGATAGGGTTTCACACAATCCAAAGCACATGTACAGTAACTAAAGCTGCGTAAGCACTTTTCTTTCCTGGGGAAATTTTCCAAACGTATGTTTCAAAGGAATGTGAAAATATCCCCCCTCCTTTCTTGCTTGCTTCCTATAAGTCCAGCCCGATGTGGACAATCCCCTCAGACTCTGCTCCAAGAGGGATTTAAGGGTTGGGAAGGGGTAGGGATGACAAGGCTGGGAATTCATGTCCTGAGCAGCCAGTGCAGAGCAGGCCCCTAGGAAAGGACTTACCAGTCATAGAAACCACTTAAGGTGAATCATACAGTGCTGCTGTGAGAAAACACACCCAGGCACTCAAATTCAGTGAAAATGGATGTGTTTGGGGTCATTTCCCTCTATTTAAGCACCATCAGATGTTTGTATCCTCCACAGACAATTCAACTTTTTGGGCATCCCCTCCTCCTCCAGGAATGTCCATGCAAAAGGAAATTTCTCCATGGGAAGTAGTTTGTTTAAAAGCCAGTTTTCACAGGGGAGGAGAAAAGCAAAGCCTTGACCAAACATTCTGACCAGCTGCTTTGTGCATGTATTGGCTGCAGTGGCTGGGGGCTGCACAGGGCTGCTAAAGACAGAGCTCCAGGGGGATGAGGCAAAGGTCTGGGGTCTCCAGCACAGGAAAGACATGGACACGTTGGAGTGAGTCCACAGAAGAGCCATGAAGATGATCAGAGGGATGGAGCAGCTCTGCAGAAAGGCTGGGAGAATTGGGATTTTTCATGCTGGAGAAGGATTTGGGGTGACCTAATTGTGGCCTTCCAGTGCCTGAGGAGCTGACAAGAAACGTGAAGAGAGAAAACTTACAAGGGCCTGGAGTGACAATGCAAGGGGGAATGGCGCCCCACTGGGAGGATTAGATCAGATATTGGGGAAGAATTCTTCCCTTTGAGGGTGGTGATGTCCTCGCACAGGTTGCCCAGAGAAGCTGTGGCTGCCCCTGGATCCCTGGAATTGTTCCAGGCCAGGCTGGATGGGGCTTGGAGCAACGTGGGATAGAGGAAGGTGTCCTTGCCCATGGCAGAGCTGAGTTTTAATGTCCCTTCCAACCCAAACCACTCTGGGACTCTATGAGAATGCTTGATGAGCAATGCCCAACCCTTCTGCAGGAGCTGAGCAGGGGAATCAGCTCTCGGGATGGTGCCCATGAACATGGAGCCAATATGCCCTGCTGATCCCATGATGGCTGCACCCTTCCCTTGTGTGGCAGGCACATTCTTCTCTCTCAGGATTTTTCATAGAGGAGCACAGAGAGAAGAAAGAGAAAACAATTTCTATTTCTGCTCCTTGTTTTTCCCATGTGGAATGTGTTTGGAGAATTGTTTACCTGGGGTGATTGCTTGATTGGATTCTGGTGAGGATTGTTTGAGCCTGATGGCCAATCCAATCCACTGTGTCTGGACTCTCAGAGAGGGTCACGAGTTGTTAGATATGGTAGTTAGAAAAAGTAGGTATGTAGTTTTAGTATCTCATTTAAATAGTATATTAATGTATTGTAGTATAGTTATAATAAATAAATCATTCAGCCTTCTGAACTGGAGTCACACATCAGCATTTCTTCCCACCGGGTTCACCTGCATTTACAATACCCTTGCTCTGTGCTGAAGTGGGTATGCCCATGGGCACTGACACGTGAGTGTGTACGTGGATTAACAGACTCCAGTGTCCCCCACTCGTCCCCAGGGGCTGAGCATGGCCCTTGTCCAGGGTGAGGGATGAAAGAGCTCTCAGGGCCATGTGGGAAGCAGTTATCCCTTGGGAAATGGCTGAAAACCCCATCTATATCCATGGCTTTGCACTACATATCCCCAACACTGAGCTGAGTCATTCCAGACAGGCTTATCAAAGATGATTTCCCCTTTAACTCCAAAAGCATTTGCTGGTTATAATTACTCTCCTCTTAAAAAAACCCCAAAACCAAAACCAAAACCAAATAAAAACCCCAGGAAAAACTCCAGCCCACTGAGAAAAAGCATCCTCCTCTAAGCACTGTACACATAAATTCATGGAGAAGGAATGACAAACTCCCAGTGGGAGTTTCTGGTGGGTCACCACATTAGTTGGTAGACTTTTGTATTCTTGCAAATTGTGATGTAAAATGACATTGAAGGTCTGCTCAAAGTTCCCATTATTTCATATGTGGATTTAACCAGTAAACCTACAGGTCAGCTTCCACAGAAGAAGAAGAGCTATAGGTTTTTGCAGGTGGTTAAGTTCCAAAATCCTTCCCAGTGTCCCAGTCTGTGTGACTGAAACAAGCATCAGAGGTGAAGAGAAGGAATTAAATGTTTGAGCTTTATTGCCAGGGAATGTCACTCAGCAGAGCTGCTTTGTGTATTTGTGTCTATTTACACCCACTGAGGATCTAAAATTACAGTTTAAGCAGGAAGCTAAAGCTGGAGTTTTTAACAAGCCTCAGCAGTTGAATTTAATGCTCAGGAGCAGGGAGGACTGTTCTGGTGCTAACTGGGAGGAGAGCTAGACTTGAGAAATTATAATAAGAGACAATTTTCACCTTATTATCCACCTCAGGAAAACCAAGCCTTTTAAATATGCCTCAGAACAGAAGCCACAAAATGTTATTTAACATTGGAAAAGCCTTTCTGGGACTTACAGCAGCTTTCAGTCATGGAAAGGCAAAAATACATCCAGATCCTTTTTTTTTTTTTTTTTCAGACAACTCCAGATTAGAAACTTCTGACACCAAACCTGCCAAAATTGTCCAGACTCGCTCAAAATCACAAACAGAAATGAACAGCAGTCCCAGAAATGGGAAAGGCCAGAAGCCACTAACCAGGAATCTACTTTTGTAACCAGGAGCTTTCTTTGATCTCTTTTACAGGTAATGGGCAGACCTCAGGCTCAGCATCCCTTCGGGAGGGGTGAGAGAGGCACGAGCTGAGTGATCCTGCAGAATTCCCGGCGTGGGGGAACTGAGGTGGGCAGCTGTGGAAAGACTTAGTGATGTGCTGAGGGCCAGGAGAGCTCTGCAAAGGAAATCTGCCTCTCCCAAGGGCACACAAATGCAGGAGCTGAGCTCCACATGGCCTGCAGGAAGGAACGTGAGCAGGAGCCAGGTGAAAGGCCTGACCTGTCATCAGCTCCCCTTCCCAGGGCCCAGGGCAGAGCAAAAGGAGATGACAGGAGAGCTCCCAGCCCTCCCCATCCCTGCTGGCTGTGCCTGGGGCTGTGTCCCCTCTCAGCTCTGGAACCCTTGGCCCAGTTGTGCTGGCCATTGCTCCAAAGCTCAGGTGCAGGAGGAGCAGGTGAACACAGGATTCCTGCAACTCTGGGCAAGGAAGCAGCTTCACTTTGAAGGGAAAACAGCATGGAGGCAGCTGCAAGGTCCTGACCCCAGCAACAGAGCTGCTTCCCACTCTAGCATAGTTTTTACAATCAGCTTTTCAGCTGGAAACAGTCTTCCCTCTGCTACAGCTCTGCCCCTCCAAGTTTATTCCAGAGGGATCTGGTAAGGATTTGTCTGTATCTGAGCTCAACACACAACCCTCTGGCACAGAGGGAAAAAGCTTCCTTCAGTAGCTCACAACCAGATTTCAGTGTCAGCTTAGTTATTATTCACAACAGTTCTGCCTGGAAATTTCTACAAACACAAGCAAAAAGTACCAGACTGTAGGGATGGCCATGCAAACTTCCAGGATGAAGTTTCTGTTTGTCCCACCCTTTCTGGGAGAGGCTGAAGGGCCCCTTTTCCCACTGTGGTCCCACAGTGTGATCCTAAACCAGCCAGGACCTGATGCAATTCCCAGGAATGAGATTTCCTTTAATTCATGGGCTCTTGTCTTTGCCCTCTCAGCAGTGTCTGCAGCAGTCGAGTGCACTTCACAGCACAGTCTGATTCCTGAGTGATGCACAGAGTTCATAAATGCTCAATAGAGCTCCTTGAGCACGTTACAGACAGGAAAATGATACACTACCAACAGCAAGCTGGGTGCTACCCATTGATTACTCATTTATTAAACCCCCCCACTTCCAACCACTTGTAAATAAAAGACTTGCTATTAAAACTGAGCTCTCCTGAAAGCACAGTAGTGCACAGAGATGAAATTCCTTCCCAGACGTGGAGGTGACCTCTATTTACTATAAACATTATCCCACATTTAAATTTGGAAATGAAACAAGGGTGAGGCAAGGAGTCCGGATTCCGGTCAGAGCTTCCCTGCAGTCAGAGGTGAGCTCTGGTGCCAAGGCTTGCTCGAGCCCTCCTGCCTGCCTGCTTCCACAGGATCTTTGGTCACTCTGTACATGTTTCAGACTGGGTGGGGGAAAGGTTCCTTTGCACAGACATCTGATGAGGCTTACTCACAAGTGTTACTCACCAGCCACTTGCTTGTGGGCAAGGAGAAGTTCAAGCCCCATTCTTTGCTCAGACCCAAGAAACAGCCACAAATCACCTTAAAGCGAAAGGGCTGGGTTCAACTCAAGATCATGTACCCTGTGGTTTGTATGAAAAAGCAACATCAGTTGGAAGGAATTTCTCTCAGCTGAAAGTCAGGAAAAACATTTATGCCACACAACCCCTCTGCAGCAGCACAAGCCTAAGCCAGGCCTCAGTGAAGTAAGATCCTACATCCCATTCCCTTTATGTTGTGCTTGCAATTCCCAGTCAGGCTGTTGCATCCCACACTCACAAAAGTGAACAAAAGCTGATGCTACCAACTTGAAGTCTGAAGTTTCTAACACCCCCATTCCACGAGGGGGTCAAGAGGAAACCCAGCTTGCTGCAGCCTGAAGGTCCTTTCATGTGAAGGAACTTCATGTGCAGGTCCTGCTGGCTTTGGAAAACACCTGGATCTAGAGCCAGCTCAAAGCCCCGTCTACAAACAACGCCTGCAAACCCAAAGTTGAAGCCTGAAGGCATTGGTGTGACAGCCTGTTCTCGTGAGCTGAGAGGACTGGAGGGAGGATCCAGGTAGCCTGCAGAGTACACGTTGTCCTTCTGACTGCCATGCCTCACCTTGCACAGCTTTTTCTTGAATCCAGCAGTATAAAGGGTTCAGTAAACAAAAAAATAGCTAAAATCACTGGTATTTTTTTAAAAAATTAAAAGAAAGGGGAATATTATTTTACATATTTCCCCACCACTGTATAGACTCTGTTTCCTATTAAAGGCAACTGTGTGTAGTGTTTCCATTAAAATTCTGCTTCCTGTTGTGTAATATGGAATGTTAAAAATCTCAATATTGCTTCAGAAGTTATTACAAACTCCAGAGAGTTTTCTATTCCCAAGAAATCTCTCCCAGTGGGAAGCTGGAATAGTTCCTGCAGTATTTACAGCAAATGCCTCAGACCCTATGTAATATTTATGGTGTCCCTCTCATCTTATCCAGGCTGGTTTGCTGTTCTGCTGCTGTGAAAGAAAAGCCTGTTTCAATGGTTCAGGGCTGTGACACTCACTTTGAAGGATATTGAAGTGGATACAACAGCCACAGGAAATGTTCCAGTCTCGCTGAGGTACCTCGGAGAGATATTCAGTCAAATGAGAATTCACTAATCTGATTCCCAGGAAAAAAAAAATAAAAAATCACTGTAACATAGTAGAGAAAGAAACATGACAGATCTGCTTTCATGGCTTGCCAGATCTGGATTCCATGAAAGCCAGGAGAAAAATTCCCATTCACTTTCATGGGAATAGGATTTTGACCCTGCAGGTCTTCCATTCAAACAGAATTATGATGCATCTTGAAACCTTGTGAGAATTAGGTGACATCCATTTGCATTGAAAAGAAATCACTGTATGCTGGGATATATTTGCATGGCCACAGCTCACAGATACCACAGCCCTTCTTACAGAACCATAAACTGGGGCAGCAGAACAAGCCAGGTGGGGTCATCACTGCTTCAGTTACTAAGTCAAGGGCAGAGGTGCCACCTCAAACTGCTGCTCCAATATTGCTCCACATATCAAAGTGCCTGGGCTCTATCAACTGCAGAATAAATGTCTGCTCCAGAGCTGTTCCCACTTTGCTGCCTGTGGGAGAAATGAATGTACAGTGGCAATAGCGGTGTGTTCTAACCTGCCAGAAGAAGTGGAGATAAAGAAAGATGCCCCTTCAGGTTGAGCTTGGTACAAGATATAAATGACAAACAGATGATCAAACTGACAGAGAGGAGGGTTAGATGAGAGATTTGCAAGAAATTGTTCCCTGTGAGGATGGGGAGGCCCTGGCACACATAAGCTGTGCCTGCTCCATAATCCCTGACAGTGTCCAAGGCCAAGTTGGATGGGGCTTGGAGCACCCTGGGATAGTGGAAGATGTCCCTGCCCATGGCAGAGGGTGAGACTGGATAAGCTTTAAGGTCCTTTCCAATCCAAACCACTCTGTGATTCTCTTATTCTATGTGTGCATACTGACAACTCTTTCAGTGAATCCTTTTGCAGTCCTACATCCCAAGCTAAACTTTCAGAACTAGAGGTCAGAGCTCAAAGTCCATACTTAAGTCCCTAGACCAGACCATGATTCCCATGTGCCAGGCACTCAGCAGCTTTCATTCATCCAGAGAGAAGATGATGAGTACACAGTACTTTTTAAATACAAGTATTTTCTGAGGACTTGTGAAGCCTGAAACTGCAGACAGCTCGTCCCAGAGGTGCTGGAGGCATCAGTCAAGTTGAAAGTTAGGGAAATGGGATGTGGCACCTGGATGAAAGGGATGAAATGAACAAAGATGGAGCCAGGGGCCAGAAGTGAGTCCTGGCTGTGCAATCTGCCAGATGGGACATCAGCTCTCCGAGGGAACGGCCGGAGCCTGAGTCATTGCAAGGTGGTCTGAGCAAAGTCCTGGGAAACACTGCCAAGATCAACCTGCCCTGCTCTCTGTGGATGAGAGACAGCCCAACAGGGCAGCCCGTGTCTCTTGCTGTCTCCACAAACAGAGAGGAGATTATGTGGGAAGGAGGAACCCGCATTAGCTGTATCCTTGAGGGCAGATTATAGTTCAGGAGACAAACAGTCCTAGGAATGAGGAACAGCAGGAGTGCTAAGCCTGCATGGTCATTTTTAGACCTGCATGGTCTTTGCATATTCACACGTACACAGGAAGAGAATTCATCGCACCAAATAAACCACAGCCCTGGCTTGGACATGGACAAATATGTTCTGGACGACTGGAGGGTGATGTTGCAGTGAAGGGAATCAAAATTTTAGCATGATGTCTCAAGAGACATTTAGAGTGGAGAAGATGGGAAACCCTTCATCCAGAGAGCACACTGATGGAAGATCCATGGGACAAGAAGAAATAGTAGCTGCTCCATATTGAAAAGCAGAGATACGGAGGGGAGCAGTAAAAAGATTAAAGTCGGTGTCTGGTTTTATTTAACAACATCATTAATTCCTTGAGAATCAAAAGGAGTGAGTACATTCACATCTGAAATGACTTTGAGACACGCAGCCAACATCCGTATTGCACTGAGCACTCAGAAATATGAGGAGGAAACAGTGAAACAAGATTCAGTTCAGGGTAGGGAATGCCAGGGAGGGAGAGTGATCCAAACTGCAGATATTCCGTGGAAGAAATACAATTTGAGAGCGGGGATTGGGGTGAAGGTTGTCCTCTGAGACATGGATTTATAAAACAGAAAGGCAAGACAGCCATAATAAATTGGACATAGTTACTGTGTGCATCAGAGAAGGAGCATCTCTGGCAAAGGGATCACTAGTGAGATAACAGGGATATTACTGATGAATCCAAACTTAAATGGAAAAGAAGAAGAAAAGGCAGGCAAGAATAACAGGAATGATTAAGAGATGTGCGCATATAACTTTAAGGCTTATTGAAATAAATTTAGAAAGCTCTTAACAGAAGACAAAATTACCTTTTAATTTAAAAACATTGATAATCCCTCATTAGAAACTAATGTATTTGTTGAGAAAAATGTGTTGAAAAGCTCAGGATTTCATAAACCTAGTACAAGATGCAGATGAGGGAGAAGTCAACTAATCTTTCTGTAAAATGGCAACAACCACAGTGCAGAGACACACCCATCGAGGTACTAAAGACAAGTATCAAATCCTGGTATCCAAAATGAGTCCCTAGCCAGGATAAATGCCTGTTTACCTGTCCCCTGGGTTTTAAGAGGGAATATGTGAATTTACTATTTGGGAGATGGGAAAAGCTGAATTTAATGAAAAATGGCCTCTCTTTGCATATGAGAGCTACTCCTGGTTTGTTTATATTTTCCTTTCCTGGGATGATTTCAAATGAGTTTGCTGCTCATGGCTGTCGGCTGCAGTTGGAGCGTGCAGTGAGAAGGAATTGATAAAAATGCCACTTGGGATTTCCATGCTAAATATCAGAGCATTCCCCTCGTGTCGAGCAGCCTGATTAGACCAGACAAAGCACTTGAAGAACAGAAGTCTAATGCAGGAAGCAAGTCTGTGTGGAAGGAGGCAAAGACAGGCCTGGTTCACATCACCAGCAAATCCTGCACCCCCAGGAATCCTGGATTTCTCCATGGAAGTGATACCTTAGGTTTTAAGCTTTTCTGTTCTGTTTTGGTGTGCAGCTTTTAGCTTTATATTAGGTGTTACTGGGATCTTTTCACAGGGTGGTGAAGACAAAACAATTCTATTCTAGCTGGAGACTCAAGGACAATCTCTTCAAACTTCAAGCCCAAACCATAAACAACATGAAAAGAAGAGGGTGGGCAAGCGAGCAAGGAGAATGCAACTTCATAATTTGAAGCTATTAATTGGACAGCTAACTCCTGTATGCAAATAGACTAAAACCTTTAAAAATGTGTGAGATCTTGTGACCAAGCCCTCTTTTGCTTCCATCTTGGAGCCATCCGGGCAGAGCCACGACTGTGGCTCCGGTGGGAGCTGGGCTCGGGTCTGGGCTCTCTGCAGGCAGCACGTGGTTGAGGCTGCTTGGACAACACGGTGTATCCTATCTTTCCTGCACGCTGTTAGGGAATTTCTTGTGGGACTAATGGCTTGATCGTTAGCCAGAGAGGGGCTGAATTCTGCACGCATTCCTCTCACACCTCATTACCGCCCCGCCACCCCCCGGCTGCCTCTGTTTGTTTAAGTGGAGCTCCTCAAGTCGAGGATGCTCATTAGGAGCACACGATAAACACAGCACTTGTGCACTTGCCTAATTTGGTACCTCTGATGAGCCAGAACTTAATAAATGCAAACTGCTACCCAAATTACTTAGATTTGTTCAGTCATTTTCTGTCTTCCTCAGCATATTCTAAGGGCTGATCTCATGACATTCTCCTTCATGCCAGGTTTTTTTTTGTCTATCTGAACTTTCTTTTTCCACTAGAAGCCTCCAAGCTGGGCTCCTCTCAGGCACTTTGCATATATTATTTCATTGCTTCAGTGGAATGGTTCAAATTATAGTTTTCCAGCTGAGATACAAAGACTAATTCATTCAAGACCACCTTTTTTTTTTTGTGCATGTGTGTTTGTGTGTGTGTGACAGTGTAGATTTCTCTGTGACCCTTGAGGAAATAAAATGCACCCAAAGTGCTCTGGGAAAATTGGGAGCAAGATGGAGAAAGCAATTTGTGGAGCAAAGTCATGTGCTGTCAAGTGTATCCCATGCACTCTTTGGGGATGAGCTGATTGTTTCTGGATGGTGGGAGAGAGGGCAAGAAACCAGACACAGAGAATGCTGATTGACAAATACAAATCTGGGCTGAAATCCTCTGCTGATACTGATCAAATCAAATCCACAGCAGGAGTCAAAACCAAGAAACTGGCTGCTAATTTTTGTAGCTAAGCATCCAACAGTGAGCACCAGTGTTTTATTGGGGAGCCCAGGAAGGGATGTGCATCCTTCTCCTTGCTCCTGGTCTGAGTAAGGCAGGAGAACCACCAGGAGCACTGCATTCACTTCTGGGATCCCCAGCAGAGTCCAGAGGAGGTCACAGAAATGATCAGAGGGATGGAGCACCCCTGCTATGAGGAAAAGCTGGGACAATTGGCAATATTCAGCCTGGAAAAGGAAAAGGAGACCTCACTGTGGCCTTTCAGCTCTTAAAAGGGGCCTGTAAGAGAAATGGAGATGGACTTTTTAGCAGGGCCTCTTGCTCTGGGACCAAGGGGGATGGTTCTAAACTGAAGGAGGATCAGTTTAGATTAGATATAAGGAAGAAGTTTTTAACAATGAGGTGCTGAGGCCCTGGCACAGCTTGCCCAGAGAAGCTGTGGCTGTCCCATCCCTGCAAGTGTCCAAGGTCAGGCTGGACAGAGCTCTCAGCAACCTGACCTAATGTAAAATGTCCCTGCTCACTGCAGGGGGTGGGACTGAATGACCTTTGAAGACCCAAACTATTCTGGGATTTTGTGATCTCTGCTCTGGTGTTTGTGCCAGGGGCGACCTCACCTCCAGCTCTTGGGAAACCAGGCTTAGGTGCCTCTGATCTTTCCTAGGATGGACAAACTGGACAGGGAGGGCTGGTGACATGCCATGAGGCCTCTGGATACAGCAGAGTGCGTCACCATCTGGGTGTCAGCATGCAGGGTTTAGAGCTCCAGGGATGTTCCATGGCTGTAATCCCAGAGAAGTCATTCAGGGCAAATGAGAAATATGCCAGGTAGATGCCTAAAATGAAGATGGAAGTGTCTCTCATTGCCTTGGCCCCACATTCCTGCCTAGCCTGGGAGAACACCAGGGAGATCATCCATGAGAGCACGATTGGCAAACAGAGAATCAGTGTGGGCAGTGGGATGTCACAGGACAAAGGGCAAAGGCTGAATCCAGCTTTATTTCTACCATTCCATGGCCATAATCGTGGTATTTGACAAGTAGCTCAAATTCACTTAGTGTAATCTTATAAAGTAAATAGCTTTGATCCGATGTGTTTAATTTAAAGCACTTACATTTTATTTATTCTTTTAGTGTGAAGAACAGACTGCACTTTCTTTAATAATGTCTAAGAAGTAAGGGTTTCCAACCCCCACACAGAGCAAAATTCATACCAGCAATACAACTGTGAAAAGTGATTTCCTTGAGCCTGTTTTCATGCAGAAAAAAACAACTCCTGTGCCTCAGGAATCAGTGTGGCCATGTATTGAAATATAGTGCATCAAATAACTGGATGAATATTTGGAAAATTAACTCATGAATGATTTGTGAAGTTGAGAAATTGATAACTGCTCAGTCACAGCAACTGTGAAGAATTGATATGATGATAAAAATCATGGAGAATATATTAAGGGCCTCAGGAAAAAAAAAAAAGAAAAAAGGAGAAAAAGAAGGAATTAGTTTGCAAGATATTATTGCTTTTGAAACGTTTGCCTAGCAACAGCCCAACAAATGCTCCAAGTATGGCTGTATTTCATATTCTCACAGCAATACCACATCATGTTTCAACACAAGCCAGCCCTGAAATCCACCCTGGTGACCTCAGCTGCCCTGCTCTGGTGCTTGGGCATCTCACAGCTCCCACCCTTCCCGAGCCCTGGCCGATTGCAGCCCCGGCTGGCCATGGCAGGGCACAGAGCGCATCTGTTTCCGCTATCCTACGTTGCAACAACTTATTCCCCACTTTCTGTCGCCTGGCACCACGGAAGAAAACAGCTCAATGTGCCAATTTCCCTGTCTGTGCCCCAGTGGCAGTGAGTGGTGCCCACCTCTGCCCACTCAGCACTGCCTGACCTCACTTTCCCCACACGCTGTCTGAGCTGGAGAGGTCAAAGTCAGGTCAAGTTCTTGTGTTCCAAGCCCAGGTAAAATCTCTTCCTCACAGAGTTCTGTTTATTTTCCCATCGTCTCACTCATGGCTTTGCTTTTCAGAGCAGACCTGAAAATTTGAGTCTAACAGCAGAAACAAATCAGGGGATTTAAACAAAGTCCAGTGAACTGCTAGGAAAGGAAAGGTGCCAATCTGTCGGAAATTTAGCCTGTCAGAAATAAGGTTCAGATCCATTTGTGTCCCTGCTATCCCACAGAGCTCAGATGTAAGTGAGAACAGTTTTCAGCATAAATAGTGGCCGTGCTGTGAGAAGCAGAGAGTTGTGTACATGGAGGGAAGGCTTGGCATGGCACATGGCTCCCCTGAGTTTTGAGCCTGCTGTTTCCAGAGTTATACCACTGTTTTCAAAAAGGAGGTGGATTTAGGTGCTCCTGTCTCTCAGCAATGGTCCCTGAAGATGAGCTCAGGCTCCTGGATTGCCTGCTAAGCCCTGTCCTCAGAGGGAGCTGGGAGACCCTGGAGCTGTGGAGGCAGGAGAACAGCAGCTCCTGCTGCACTCTGAACTCTGAGGCAGCTGTGACCCAGAAGCCTCCATGCAGACACACCTCTCGTGTCTCCTCTCTTGTACCCTTGGCCAGTAGAGCAGCAGAACTCATGGCAGGCAGCAGGGACAGCACAGCCTCACCACCCCAGAAATGCACACGAGCACATTCTGTCTCCTGCCAGTGTGGCTCTGGAGAGGTGACCTCTGCCAGAGGGATGAGGCAAACAGCCAGGCAGGTGCATCTTTAATCAGGTGCCCTTTTGAGGCAAAAGGCCTTCATTTCATCACCTGTGTCACTTTGCAATTTGGACAGGCTTCGAGCAGAGGGGTGGGCAGCAAACACAAGACAGCTCCATGTACCTGCTAAGCCTGGCAGCTCTGCTGTACTCAGCAGTGCACCTGAGTGTGTACTCCAGCTGGAGATCCTTTGCCAGGATAAATTTTGTCCCCAGCGGGAGGGCCAGGCAGTGCAATTTGATCAGCTAACCCTGAAAACACAGACAAAGCCCAGCCCAAGGCCACCCAGGAGCAATCTCGAAGTGAGAGCAGTTCAGCAGCTGTCCTTGGGTGGCTGCAAACTGCTTTTATGAGTGCAGTTGCAGGAAGCAGGGACTGCACATCATCACCTCTGTTTTCCAGGTCCAGGTCCTGCAGGCCTTGGTTTCATGGTAACTGGAACCAGATCTTTGTTGTTGCATTTGTCTTGATTTAACCCCTTTTCTGTTAAAATTACCTAGACTGTATGAAGTAGAATTTAGTCTCACATCCTGCTTTTACATATGCCAGAACCCACACAATTCCTATCACAGCATAACATTTACCAACATGGAGCTCACCCAGCAGCATTTTTAGAACATTTCTGATCTAGAAAAATGATTTTACACGGAATCACCTTGTTCTGCATCCTGCTGTCATCATATTTAATCTAGTGCTGGGAACCTGAGAGCTGGAATCACCACATCACAGTTTTCACATCCCTATCACAGATCAGATCAGATGCAGAGGGATCAGTGCATCAGCTGCTGCTTGCAAAGCACACTGAGGCCCACAGAGGAAAGCATGGCAGTGACAAGTGTTATTTATTAATCTAGGAGTTAATAACCCTTTATTTCACAGCATATCTCTGACTTTGGTCATCACACCCTTCCCACCTCCCCATTCCAAACCACAGAGGGCTGCAATGCAGAATACATCTGTTTCCTGTTTCTGAAATTGCAATGACACATTTACAACCAGCACATTTACAACCAGCACCCTCATCTGAGATTCAGAGGCAAGCGGTTTGTATTTACAAGTAATATGTGCTCCTGAACCTATCAGGCTCCTTTGCATTGTATTGCCTGCTGAAAATGCAGAATAGACAAATACAGGAGAAAGACATTCCTGTTATTTGGAGAGGTTTGAACCATCCTCTTTTTCTCTTACTGCTATTAAAATTAAATAAGTGTCTGGGATAATCTGATATATTTAACAGACATAAGTAATTGTAATGACATACAGGGAGAAAAGACAATTATTTAAATTGATCATGAATGTTCTTTACTAAGATATTATTATTATTATTATTCATGAGAACCTGCAGGCCAAGTAAGGGTATATGCTGGCTTCACTACTTCACTGAAGCAAGGCCAGTGGGTAAAACCCTGGCCAAAAGAAATCAGTGTTTAGAAGGGCCCTGTGCCTTGGCTGCAGGCTCCAACACACACCTACAGGTTCTGTGCAGTGAACTCCTCAGGCCCCTCAGATGCTCTGGGACAAAGCCTGGCCAGCCCACAATTTAGGCTTTCCATCACCTGCTGACACGTTGGATGCAGACTGGAAGCTTGGCCTCCTGCCATTCTGGTAGGTAGTGAGGCCGAGGGAATTGCATCCCTTTGACCACTCCTCTCCCTCTGCCTCCTCAGATTAAACAGCTTGACACTGATGGGACCAGCCCTGTGCTCAGGGATAAACATTGGTGAAAGTATTTGCAGACAGAGGGCCATAATCTAGAGACCAGCATTGATCCCAGATATCATTTTGTTTATGAGTGTCAGTCCTGGGGAATGACTGAAATCCTAAGGGAAAAGCCTGTGTTTCAAGATGCTTGCAACATCTTATCCCCCAGCCTGACTCAAGTGAGCAGCCTGACTTGCCAGAGTCATCAGTATCTACTACAGAGCTAAAATCACATGCTGGTGTAGGATGGATACGTTTTGCAAGCAGAGTTGGGAGTTGGAAATATACAGACCTGCAAAAATGCTGGCACTTTGCAGAGTGAGAATTTGCAAATGCTTTGGCCAGCTCTAAGTTCACCCATGGCAAAATCTGGTGTGTAAGGAAAGAGAAAAGAGAAAACAGAAAGACTCCTGCACAGGCCTGCTGCTGCTTAAGCAAGTGAATCACCTGTCTCCTTGGCTCATTACTTGGCATATTCCCTTCTCCTTGCTAGTGCACCAAATGTAAATATCTTGATTGCTCATGAGCTCCATGGAGTGTCAATCTGCTACCAGCTCTTCCCTGTCCAGTTCTTTCTTTGAGCTCCTGAGTGCAAAACAAGGTCTTCCAAAAGAGTTGCTGCTGCCCAAATGTGGAATAGGAGCCAAACCTCTGAACCTCAGGTTCACACAATATATACATCCTGCTCTTCCCCCTCCAGAATGTGCAGTAATACTATTTATAAATAATATAAGCTATGACACCTTAGCTTTTAGCTTGGAAAACAGTGGCTCGGATTTTCAGGGTGGCTTAAACCTCAGCACACACATCAACACAGTGGCCAGCACCCACAGCTTCCTCTTCCTGCCAGGGTCTAATCTCTTTAGATTAGAGGGAATTTTAGCAGGTACTCCCCAGCCTCAGAGTCACGGTGCTGCAACACTGACAAACCCATCAAGAGAACAGGCAACTGGAGGGATTCCTGAATTGCAGGAGCTCACGTGTTTTTCCTGGGCCAGCAAGCAGAGTTTGGGGAGCTCCAAAGTTGGCTTGGTGTGTTTACAGGGAGATCTGCTGCTCACACAATTTGCTGATGTTTCCCAGGCTGCTTCGCAGATGTGACAGGGCTAAGGAGAGGCCCCTGGAGGCCCAACTCGCCTACAAACAACGCTTGTATTTGCAAGTAGCTCTTTCTCTTTGGGACGGCTCATGGCTTGGATGGGTGCACTGTTCTCTGAGTAAAAACATGTCTGGATGACTGAGCCCAGAGAGTTACACCCAGCTGGTGACTGCTCAGCAGGGCTCAGTCTTGGGCCAATTCTCTTTAATACCTTTACTGACAACCCAGACAAGGGGATCGAGGGCACCCTCAGTAAGTCTGAACCAGGCTGGGCAGGAGTATTGATCTGCTGGAGGCCAGGAGCTTGGACTACTCTGATTTTAAGCTTTATTTCAAGAGGCCATAGCAGATTAGGGTGAGGAAAAGAGAAAGCATTGTGTCAGATCAGCATTAATTTCAAGAGAAGGAAGGGGGGAATCCTGATGTGCGTTTCGTCTGCAGCAATCAGGAAGTGCTGCAGACATCTCCTCAGCATCATCTGCTGTCCTTATTTCTTCTCTGGGGTTGAGGCACACTGGAGACAAAAGATTTTGCAGCCCCAGCAGAAATGTTTGTGGAATGTTTATCTGATCAGCTAAAGCCTTTGAAGGCTTGCTTTGGTAAAGAGTTGTAACACTTCATCATTCAGATGCAACTGAAACACTCGATGTCTCCTTTTTGCAAGAGAGGCTTTTTTTAGGGCAGCAGATTGGTGTTTTGTACCAACAGCAAGAGCTGGGATGAAATCAGGGTACCACAGTTCATGGAATTATTTATTTTTCTGGACAAAGCTAGAAATGGGGCTACATGCTGTTTCATGTTTGTCAGACACACTGCACTGTACACCAAACAAACAGTCCCTGAAAGGGAAAAGAGTCCCCAAACTCCAGTTTTGCTGCTAACTGTACAGTGAGATGTAAGTTCCCTCCCTCTGCTCTGCATGGAAAGAAAACTTGATGCTTGTTATCCTTTCTGCATCACAAAGGAGACTGCACTAAAGGGAGAAAGCATTTCTGCTAAGAGTAAGACTGCTGGCTTTTCAGCATGGAAAAAGTGATGTCAGAGACACAGAAGCAGTTTGGGAAGAGTCAGATTATTGGCCTGCTCCACAGTTTGGGAGTAATCCCTAATCCCTGGGCAGTAACCCCTGGGCAGCCAGGCTCTGCTTCCTGCCCTATCACATGTGATGGGGTGAAATTAAAGCAAACTTTATTATCATCTTTTAACACCACTTAGCACATCCCAATTTCGAGGCTACCAGAGAGATACATGGAAAGGTTTTGGTGTGACCAGTCTCCAAGCTGGACAGTTACAGCTCACATGGAGCAGGGCAGTGTGGGTCTACACAGTCACGTTCTGTGGTCAGGGTTACATTTGCAACTGTGTTTCCTGGTGCTTTCTCTGCCTGGATTCCAGGTGTTTCTACAAGCTTGGCTGCTTGATGCATTGCAAGGGACAAACACTTCTGATTTTCCATATGATGCCCTGCAGGGACACTTGAGACATCCTAAATGGCAGCTGAACTGAGCTCACCTTTCTGACCACTGCTTCAGCTGCTTGCAGCTTTCTCCCCAAGCTAAATCACTGATCACAAGATTTCTCTGTGCCTGCAGGTGCTACATATTCATTTGTGTCATCTCAAAGACCACGAACTCAGACATATGTCAGGCTGAAATTCCAGCTTCAAGGGGAAAAACAAACCTCAGGGAGACTATAATGTGCCTGCTCCTACTTCTAACCACTTGGAAAATACCATTTTGTCACAGGACATCAACTCACTATTCTGAGCTACAGCAGATTTGCTTTTAAAGCCCATCTGCCCTCGAGTCCATTTTTGTCCAGGACATGTGCCCTGTTCTGAGCTCAGCCTGGCAGTGGTGGGGCCATATCAATACTTCAGCTTGAAACCAGCCCCTTTTAAAGCTCAATTCTGCAGCAGAGGCTTAATCTAGGCTGGGTCCAGCCTAGTAGTTCCTGAATTGTCAGCAGAAAAATGCACACCGTGCACATACAAGACTGATGGTGGGAAAGTCTCCCAAAAACAACTGATGATCCCTGTAACTTCCACTAGCAATAACTTGCTTCGGTGCAATTAATTCCTGTAAATCTCCTGATGATACCAGCTATCTCCTACAGTCACTGCTGTAGTCTCCTCTAATCTTCAACTGCAGAAAGAATTTTCTTTATAACTTTCTTGTCCCTATGGGGAATGTTGTAATTTCTGACTTTCAGTGTCACAGAGTTGCTCTGAACCTTCTCCCAAGTCTCTTTCCTCTCACCTTACTTTTTTTTTTTGCTTCTTTTAAAAACTTTTTTTAGGCTTTTAGTTGCATTGCTCCTGGTATTGCTTCATCTGTGCAACTTTCGTAGCTGGAGCAAATGGGGCTGGAGCTTGAGCAATGCAAGTTCAGAGCAAGAAATGAGATAACTGAGGCAGGAATGAGACAAGGCAATGTCCTGCTCTTGCGAAAGAGAAATATAAAATATAAATTTCTGAGGCTGCAAACAAGCCCTTTCTGCTGGATCAAACCACAGCATTACAGGCAGCAGCAAAGGACGGTTTCAACATTTTCAGGGCTGTGGTGTTTAGGATTAATTTAGGATATTTTGCTTTTGCCATGATTTGAAGTCTTTCATACTGCCACAAGGCAAAGAGCAACAACTGTGTATTTTAATATTTGCAGTTCCTCAAAGATATTGAAATGTTTGAAATCCACTGCACTCCACGGGATGCTTGAAAGTATTCCTTTAAAAGGAAATTATGGTTGAGATATCAATGTCAGTACAGTGATAGCTCTGCTAAAGTTCCACTAGCTACAAAGAAAATGTTTATTTTATCTATACTTCCATGATTCCTTGAATGTACCGAGCATTATAAATGCTTCCAAGAGAAATTACTGTTTATTTACAAGTTTTATTAGCACAGTACCGCATGACCTGATGTTAATAGGCTGGGGGGACTATAAAGAGGCAAAACCATTTTGCTTGGAGGAGAATAAAATATAAAGGGACGCAATATGATTTAGATGATAAGCTGAAGCCCAGAAAAAATGGAGGAATCTGCCCAAAGTCCCACAGACCCAGATGATCCTACATTTGCACATTCTTACTCTGACTTATGTCTGGGGTGAGCACCATGGATATTTCCTAGGGAGAACTTTGGCCCCGTTAGCTTAGATTTTAGAAAATCTCAGGCTATGCTAATTAATTAATTTATTATTTGCCCCTGTGCTATATACAGGATGAGGAGCCATTAAAATGAGCACAGCCTACAGTTCTGCTCTAGGGTTATGTGTCTGCAGGGCTCATCAGAAGTGCTGCATTGTTTTTCCTTGCAGCCATGATGCAGGAATTAATATTGGACAGTGAACTTTCCAAATTCACTCACAATCTGATCTCTGCTAAGCAGATCCCTACAGATAACTCTTCCTTCTTAAAAACCATGTTCCAAGGTCCCTAATAAAGAAATCAAGGTAAACCACGACCAATAATATTTTTTTTTCTAAACTTCTACCCAGTTTTGTTTTGAGCTTCTATACTGAGCTTTAGACATCAGTTAATGTCACAAGTATGATGATATCTATCTGTATGATTTGCCATTTGACTTAAACTTTGAGTAAAAAGTCTCTCTGTCCCATATCCCATATCCTTGGGTTTTGATTATCTACAATATGGAGGAAAATAAAAATAAAATAAGTGTTTCTGCCCTTTTTCCACTGGTGTATAGGTGAACATCCTAAAGTGTAACACAACTATGGAGAACCATGTGTGGGAAGGAAGTGGGAACAAGCAGTACTTGTGAGTGGGTGATTTTAACTCGAGTGAAACATCCTTTTCTTATCTATACCCCCTGCTGAATTCACTTTGGCTCAAACCACCCCCACGAGGCTTTGCTGTGTGGGGAGACTGAAGTCAGGGTTCAAACTCAGGCTAAAAGTGCAGTGGAAACTCACCCTGAACAGTTCAGAAAACTTTGGATTTTTGGCACCCACATTTCTAAGATGTCATGAGCTATCTCAGTCATGCTGGGGAAAAAAAAAAAACCACAAAGAAAAAAGAAGAAAAGAAAAAGTATTTCTGATGTTGCCAGTACTGGAGACCAAGCAGAAAATCTTTTTTTTTTTTTTTTATGGTGGTAGAAAAACACTTGTCTGCATTTTTTTCAGAGAAAATGCTGCTCTCTGTTGTTGGGAGCAGCAGAGAGAGTATTTTTTTCTCACTGTAGCACTACCCTGCTTTCCACAAAGCATCCTGATACAGCTACAGGTAGGATGAACCTCATCTTCCTCTGCAAGCATCTCTGCACTGGGAACATCCCCCACAGGATTAATGAAGTGCTCCCAGCTTCCCTCGAGCACAAAAGATACTCATTTCTAGCAGTTAGTGCCCATTTCTGTGGGGAAACTGCCCATTTCTCCCTGCAGGGCACGGCCAGTCCCTGCCACCGAGGAACACGAGCCTGACAGCTTGGCAGGGATAGAAGGAAATTATGGATGACAATTATATCCAGAGTTATCTAAATCAAGCAGAGCCACTCGGGAAAGTTATAATGCATAATTCAGGTTGAAGCTGACCTTTAACTACTGCAGGCTGAAATCTTTTTCTGAAGCAGAATATCTTGAGAACTGGTTCATAAAGGGCTTTCTGCACATTTCTCTGATGCCCTGAGCAACAACACACTCTGGTAAACAAGAAACCAGCTCCAGGAACTGTTGGCCTAATCTGGACTTGCAACCCCTGATTGTTAAAAGTTTCAGGTGAATATATGTGTGTAGTTTAGGAGAGAAAATGAAGGACAGATGCTGCTAAGATCTTACAGGCAATCAGGATATCATTACCAGAGCTGTAGTCAAGTTAAGCTGTTACTATTCTCAGTTTTATTTGGATTTTACTTTAATCCCACAGAATCCAATAAAATATACCTTCTTGGAAAATATAATATGAAAGGATCCTATTGAAGCACCTGCTGTCCTTGCCAATAAGCTGCAAAAGAGGGAAAGACATTTGGAAACTAGTGTTCAGAGACTGGGCAGGAGGACTGGAAACTTTGCAGAGATGCTGTTGTGTTGTCCTGTTTATCTTCTTTCTCTCTTCTTGCTCAGCTGGCCAGCAGTTAAGGAGAAGTATTTTGCCTCTTGTGAGTCATACTTACCAGAAACATTTTGCTTTGGGCATCTCCTTGTTGCCACAATCCTGGTCCCCCTTCTTTCTGTATTTCCCATTTAAATGGAAAGACATCAACTACTTTTTGGAAATATTACATGCTCTTGTATGAAGAGCACTACATAGGGCATGTCCAAATCTTTCCATTACAGCAATCCAGGAACAACTGCAAATAACATTTGTAATCAGAGTAGGACCCATAAGATGAGTCACTGATGTCTGAGAAGTTCCTGACTATGGCAATTCATGGGGAGGGGGTGGTTAAAGAGAGGGAGAAAAGGAAGTTTGGCTCTGATCCAGACTCATATCTGTACTGGAAGAGTGGGAGAAATAATAAAACCTTTTCAAAAACACCACATGGGAAAACACCCATTGTTTCCTCCAATCTTTTCTATCCTGTGGGGCAGAGCAGTAGACTCAGGAGAGGAACTCTCACCATGTACAATCAGCTGCTCCAAGAGGTTTCTAAGAGGGTCAGAGATTATGCTTCCAGTGGAATGTGGTGGAGGAGGAAGTGAGTGGCCATGCTGCCCTGTCTCTGCCCTGTCTCTGCCCTGCAGGACCTCCTTGAGCAGGGTGTGCCCTGCCTCCTGCTTTGGGTGCTGAAATCAGTGGAAAATCCCTCAGCACTTCAAGCTTCGGTGAATCACATTCCCTTTTCAATCTGCAATCAGGGGAAAGGAGTTATCCACAGGCTTGGCCTGCACAGGAGGCTGTGAGAGCCCCAGTCCCACCTGATGGAAGCCATAGGCCTTCACCAACCACCAGAGAAGAGGCACCAGCTTAGAGCTGGTGACAGCCACTGCCAAAATAGCCTTGGAAGCTTCCACGCCTACCTCTGGCCTCTCCTGGATGCAGGATGGACTGTGGCATCCCTCTAGGCTGGCAAGTCTTTCAGTTCCAGGTTTTGGTTCTAAATAGGCAAGGTTCTCTCATTTCTGGCATTTCATGTCAATAATTGCATCACAGTTGATGGGGACCCACCAAATAGTGACGTTGAGAACGGCCCCAAGTTACTTCTGATCCACCACACTGGTACCATCCATACTGGTACATTGTGAGGTATCCTGACTCTCTGAGAAGTTCTGAAATTCAGAGTGATTACCTAGCTCAGGAATGGGTGAACCCTCAGCAGACACCCCCTAAGTTTTTACAGTGTTCCTCACCGTCCTTCCCAGAACTGCAAACTTAACTGAGGGCAAGCACATCCTCCTTGTCGTCTGCTCGTTGCCAGTGCTACTGCTGAGTGGATCCCAAACTTTCCCGAGGAAGGAGCCCTTCTCTGTACTCAGCATGGCTCTTTTTTTTACATGTGCAAGTGAAGGATGGTGTCTTGGAGGTGACCCACTCTACACGGCCTAGCAGACGGATCTTCAAAGAATATCTGGAAGCACTGTGCACGAGGAAAGTATTAATAAGGGTGTCACAAATCTGCATGACTCCACCCAACAACTCAGTGGGGTTATCCTTCCTTTCTCCAACAGCAGCCTCTGAGCTATGGTAACTGTTGGAAAGAGCTGGAGGTTTGGATCATAACCACTGCTTTTTGCAGCAGGGGATGTTAGAATTTACAAAAACATGGTGCAAACCCAACCTTTTCCAGAGCTTCCGATTCCAGTAATAACTTGTCTCTCACTCTGACATGGGTCTTGCTGCTGTGCTGCCAATGCTTCCACTGCTCAGATTGCTCAGCTGATCCAGTCAGGTCCTCGAGCTTTCTGCCCCTCAGAGGCTTATCATAGTCCAGAGTCCAGCAGAGGGTCCCTGCACCAGAAGTTCTCCTTTTTTTCTCCCCATCTCATGCTGAATATCCATCCTCTGCCCCATGAAATTACTAAAGAAGGCATTCCTGTGTTATTCCTTTCCTGTCAGTGATCAATCAAAGCCATGCAGATCTGTTCTCACCCTCATTTTAATTTGTCTGCGCCAGGACCTGAAGTTCAGGCTTCTATTTAGACCTGACTCTGCTATGTTTAATTTTACATTATATTTAACTCTCTGAGTTTTCTGAAGGAGCACAGATGAGAATTTTCAATTTTCCACCTTTCCTAGCCGAGGTCATGGGACCAATTCCTGCTCCTTTAAACACTGAGATAACCTTTCCAAGACAACCTCAGCACCCTGTACTTTGACACCCAGCTGAGGCCAGGCTTGGCTTGAGGGACAATAATTCTCATCCAGGCAGGGTGGACACACTTCTCTGCTAGAATAGGAAAAGTTTCTGTAACACTTGTGGCCTCACACCTGGTTTGAGTGTAGGAGTCTGGTTTAAGTCCTGGAGTGAGGCCCTGGCCATCTTTGGTACGAATTTAAACCAAGCCTCTGGCTGCTGTAATTTATGTTAAGAGTCAGGACAAATGCCAAGCCAAGCCAACTCACGATGCAGGGATTCAAAAAGTGACTGAGAGTCACATTCTCTCCATTATTCTTCTAATGATGAGCCCATTGCTGCAGATCTGAGCTAGGGAATGAATACCACTGGAAGGCAGCAGAAAGTGAAATTACCCTGACGTGCCTCATTGCTTACCTGTGGTTTCTGCAGCAGGCCCAGTGAGCATTCAAACCTTGGGGCAGAAATCTGTAAACTTGGCTGCTTCAACTACAACTGAAATCACTGCATGCAGGGAAATGTCTGCATCCAAGAAAAGACATGATGGCAAGGCATCCAGGGAATGTGCTTGGTGCTAGAAGGCAAGTGTGTTAGAGTTCCCATGAATTAGCACAGCACTGTTTCCAGATTAAAAAAGTGAACTGGTTTGGGGTGAAAACCAGAAGCACTTCTAGATGTCTTCAGTGCTCATCTTAAAGGTAAAAGTTTTCCATGGATATTTGTCCATAGTTTGCAATCTTTTGGTTAAACAAGCAACATTTACTGTTTTTTAGAAGTCTGGTTCTTTGGCCAAAGAGCTGGTAGGCCAGAGCACTTCTGATCAACTACACATGGTGCAAAGTTATCTGAGTTATCACTGAAGGATCCTTAGCATGGGATGAAAACCCAGATTCCACCTTAGCTAAGCAGATGATGGTTTAAGGAGGTGCATGGAATGGCAAAAGAGAAATGGAGGGCATGAATTGCTGGTCTGTGGGCTGTTTATCAGCTCTTGTCTCACTTTTCTCATGCAGCTCTGTGGGAGGCATTTCTGTGGGACATGATAATAAAAGCTGGGATATTTTTCCACCCTATTTTTTTTTCATGCTTTCTTTGATTTTGCTGTAGATCCCAGAGACCAGATGTCTTATATTAAAGGAAGAGTCACTCTGCTTCTCTTTGGGGACATACTTGGGGAAGGAAGGGAGGAAGAGTTTTTTCTTTTTGAAATGAGAGTTAAATTGACACACAGTGGATAAATGGCAGGCAGAGGCCAGGCATGCTGTTGATAGAGAAGATAAACCTGAACAGTGAGGTTGATCACCACAAGACCTGAAGATATTTTATTAAAATAACTTTCAGAAGCTTCTTGAGCCATCCTATAAGTAAGAGTGACCTGACATTGTGAGTACCTTTGTCTCCCAGGGGATCCTTCCCATCTCCCCAGTGGGATAAGGATGTGAGGGATGACATAACTCCCTCCTCTGTGCAGCTGCCTCAGCTCTGACGGGAACAAATGATGGCAGCCTGCTGATGGCAGACACGTTAGTCATGCTCCCACTGTTAATTGGGCTTCTGCATCTGGCTGGCTTCATCTGCTACCCCTTGTAACACACTGACAGCATAAGCCATCTCCCTGCCTAAAGAATTCCTACGCTCCAGAAATTGGGACCCCAGTCCTGCCTTTGAGCTTCTCACTGATACTTTGTATAAACGTCATCATTCTTGAAGGAAGCTGCACTCAATAAATTGCTCCCTTGATGCTGCTTTGAGAATGGGATGTGGATGTCATTTATCTCCACTGGACTGGAGAGCAGCTGGGGCACTGAGATCACTCCCCACAAATCCCAGAGAAGCCTAGCAGAGGTGGTTAGCTCAGTTAAAATCTGCAGCACATCCTTTCCACGCTCACCACAACCTTTAGGCAGACCTAACAAAACAAGGCGGTGAGCATGAAACACCAAAACCCTCACTAACTAGAATGTGTTACTGGAAGGGAGTGAGGGACCACAGGCATGTTGGTGTCCTGAGGTCCTGTGGTGGCGTGTCCTTCAGAAAGAGACTCCAGCTCATTCCTGCCAACGCAAACTCAAGGGCGCTTCGGCAGCGGGCGGCACCGGCGCGGGGAAAGCGAGCAGAGAGCACTGCAGTGCCTCCAGCTGCAGATGTGCCCAACAGCTGGAGCACCACCAGGGTCCCCCAGCTCTGCCCAGCTCCCTGCAGCCCTGAGTGTCCTCCATCCACCAGGAGTCCCACGGGAGCTCATTTCCTCCATCTTTCCTAGAGGCATCCAGCGGCAGCTACTCCGCTAGGATTTATGGAGCTCCCGCTGGGAGACGGAGCATGGATTCACATGAGTCATTAAGTTCTGCCAGCAGGATGACCTTAAAAATGGATATTTTAGAAGGGTTTTTGTTGGCATTGCTTACCCAGTTAAATGCTTATAACATAATTGCTAAGGGGAAAAAAAGGATGTTTTCAGGAAAAAAAAAAGTACAACCCAAACACAAAATTACTTCACAGAACCCAAACAAACTACACACGTTTCTGCAAATTATTTATGGTGGAATTGGCTGTTGTGCTCAAGCGAGTTACGAGGATCAGGTTGTCTATGTCCACAAAAGCAGGATCCTGCCCAGAAGCTTAATTTTTAACTTAAGAGAAAGTAACAGAAAGAGCTGCTGCAGAGGGCATTAGCATGAAATTAGACCTGGTCAGATATTATTCTCACAATATCATTGTCATTAAAGGATAAACTCAAAAAAGAATGCTTGGTTTTTGCAAATCTGATTTTTTGCAAGTCTGATTTTTGCTTTCAGTCAATGCTAGAAAATCTGAACCATTTAGCTAAAATTGTTCATTCAATCCATGCAAATATTTGAATTTTTTTCTTCTTTCTTATGTTTTGACTAGATTGAATGAAAATATATCCTAATTATAAGTAATGATTACCAAAAATCACCACCAGCAAGTTAAAACTGTCATTCTCTCTCTTCCACTGAATTTTTCTCTCCTACAATTTCAGTATTACCAGAAGAAGTAGCCCAGCTTCCCAAAATACTCGGATTATCCGGCTGCCTCTGCACTGACTCACAGGGAAGCTGTGGACAGCAGTTGCAGACAATACTTTCCATCTGTCTGTAAAATCCCCCTCACTGAGCATGGCAGGTTTAATAAGACAGGTTTAAGTGCTTTTACACCTTACGTGCTGTACCTGCAAGGTGAGCTGCTCTCCCTGCATTTGGGAGTGCCCTTATTCCTCTGCCTGCTCCTCCAGCAGGGCTCCTTCTCCCTCTCCTGCATTCCTGAGTCCCTTCCCTAGAGTATCTGAAGGACACAGCAAGAAAGATGGAGAGAGACCATTTGCAAGGGCCTGGAGTCACAGGACAAGGAGGAATGACTTCCCACTGCCAGAGGGCAGGGTTAGGTGGGATACTGAGAAGAAATTCCTCCCTGTAAGGGTGGGGAGGCCCTGGCACAGGGTGCCTGAAGCAGCTGTGGCTGCCCCATCCCTGGAAGTGCCCAAGGTCAGGTTGGATGAGGCTTGGAGCAACCTGGGATAGGGGGAGGTGTCCCTGCCCATGGCAGGGGGTGGAACTGGATGGGCTTTAATGTCTCTTCCCATCCAAACCATTCTGTGATTCTCTGATTCTGACCAGCTTAGCAAAGGTGCTGACACAGTGATGGGCACTAAGGAAGGAGTTTGAGCCCCTGATCCCACTGCTACTGTCCAGCTGGGAACCATCACTGCTTCACAACATAGAGAGAAATGCAGGTTCCTTGGATTTTGGCTCAGCCAGAGTCATTGGCTCCTGCTGACCACCTAAGTGAACCCACCAGAGCAACAGAAGGAATTGACTGGATTGAGAAAACTGCTATAATTAGAAATGGGTTAAAACAGATGAACAGACCTCATCACTTGTTTTTTGTTTGCTTTAGCAAAACCAATACCAAGAATGGTTTGGCTGCAGGCCTCATTTCTGAGCTCATAATATTCACGGGTGGATCTGGGAATAAGAGAAATGGTTTCTGTCAAAAGCTGTCAGCAGAGAAAGAGCAAACTATTCTCCATTTCAGCATGCTCCCACATTTGTATAGCTGAACCCGCTCTGACCATCACCACATCTGTCACTGTGGCTTTGCAAATTCAGTGGCTGGAGGAATCTGTGAAGCTGCTTCTCTTCACTTCAGTGTATTCACTCTGAATTCAGACTGGGACTCTGCAGAAGGGGTCCCTGTTCCTCAGCCAAGGATCATCAGCTCTGGGGAGTGACCCAGGGCAAACTAACACTGCAGACTGCTCAGGTGTCACCAAGGGGCTTTGGTCGTGCAGGAGGAAGTAAATTATAATCCAAAAGGAGGAGGAAGTAAATTATAATCCAATCCAAACTAATTTCCCTTCTGCCTCCCTCTCCTTCCTTTCCCTTGTTTCTATGCAAATCCACATGTATGTGAGTATCTGACTGAAGTCAAGTGCCACTCAAAGGTAGTGCTACCAAGTTCAAGGGTTTTATTTAAGCTGCAGCTACCCAAGCTAACAATTGCATAAGCCCCTTTATTGGAGGAGCTCTGAACATGGAGTAAGACAGGTTTAAGTGCTATTACAGCTCCAGAATTTCTTATGTGTTCTACAAGCTGAAACTAATCCAGGAAAACACTTTACCAAAATTTATCTTCCACACCACAGACATCCATTGAACTACATCTTCATCAACCCACTGCTTTATAAAACATTAATTAGCAGAACCAGCCTTGATATTTTTGGTGTATTCACTTTTATGGAAAGAAACTCCGCAGCTGTTTGCCATTTTACCATTCCAATATCAAGGAATGATGGAATGTTATTATTAGATGTGTTTCCTTAGGTGCTATCACTCGCACACATTCCCACATCAGCTGCTTTTTTAAGAAGTTCTTCATCTGTAAGGAAATATTAAAGCCTTGCTGCACAAGAGGTCTCCCTCATTTGTTGGTTCTGGAAGTACCAGGGACCTTTTTTGCAGCTATTGGGAGTAACAGCTCTGCTCCTCTCTCCCATTCACTTGCAGAGCTGGGCCATTGATGTTTGCAGTTGCAATCCAGCCAGAGCCACGCTGGGTTTTACTAACAGAGGATCTGATCTAATACGTCTGAACTCCTCTGCTTGCTCAAGCAAAGCTACAAAGCCTTTGCTGTGATTCTGCCAGCTTTCATCAGCTACCTTGGTCAGGGCTGAACTCTTCCTGGATGGGAGTTTTCCAAGAAAAATCCAGCAAGAAGCCAGCCCTCCAGCACGGCGCTCGCGGGCACGGTGCTGTCGGAGGAGCCGTAGTTCAGATGTGGTCATCGGCAGGCGTGGGTTCAGCACTGACTCAAAGGGAAGAATACCACCCCCTGAATCACCAGCACAGCTTCCTCCAAACCTTGAGGTTTCCTGGCCCTACATCAGAAGAGGTTTCTGTCCCTTCTGACATTTTTGGTAAACAAAAATGTAATTTTCTGTAATTTTTTTCTGTAATTTTCCACTATGCTAGACATCCATGGGTTTTTCTCACTGGAGCAAGACAGTGCCCCAGTCAGTTCACCTGGATATGATATGCCAAAGGCTGGCATCCCACCACCAACCTCTCCTGCCAGAAGCTGGGGCTTTGTAGCCTGTTAAGGTGGGCATGCTCACTGAAAGTCTCATAAGGGAGATTGGTCCCACTGGCTCACTTTCTCTAGACCTTCTCGAGACCTTCTCCAAGGTTAATGAGAGAAAAAAAGAAGGGAAACAGGGAAAATGCAGAGGGAAAGGAAAAAACCCACCATTCCTGCTATTCCTCAGAGGCTGTGGCAGTCCAAGTAACACTCACTACGGGCCCTGGTGCAGCAGGAGCTCTGCATCCAACACTGCACAAGACCAAAAGCAAGACCCTCACCTGCACCCTCACAGGGAGCTCAGACACAAATCTGTACTTTCTCTGGGATTACTCCAAGCTCCGTGCCAGGCTTTGCAGCTCTGCACTTGTGGGTGGCATGAAATGTCATCCATAGTTCATGATAATGGATAATGGATCTCCTGCTGTTCCCTGAGCTACAGAAACAACCTTCCAACTAAAAAATTGTTCCTCATCTCCAACCTGAACCTCCCCTGGCACAACTTGAGGCCGTTCCCTCTCCTCCTGTCCCTGTTCCCTGGAGCAGAGCCTGACACCCCCCGGCTGTCCCCTCCTGTCAGGACCTGTGCAGAGCCACAAGGGCCCCCCTGAGCCTCCTTTTCTCCAGGCTGAGCCCCTTCCCAGCTCCCTCAGCTGCTCCCGGTGCTCCAGCCCCTTCCCAGCTCCATTCCCTGCCCTGGACAAGCTCCAGCATGTCTTCCTTGTCATGAGGGGCCCAAAATTGGTCTCAAGATTTGAGTGCCAGCACAGGGGACAGGCACAGGGGACAGGCACAGGGGACAGGCACTTCCCTGGGCCTGTGGCCACACTGTGCTGCTGCAAGCCACTGACCTTCTTCCCCATGAACCAACTGACACTCAATGACCAAGAGAAAGAGCAATACGAGACCTCTCTTTCATCATATTTCATCCTGAAAAGGAAGGTACATGGGTAAAGGCTGCTTTTCCCTGTCCTGGGAAGAGAGCTGCTATCTCTTTTGAGGCTGTGGGCTTTTTGTGGGTTGTTGTCAGGGAACCTGGGAGATGGGGAGGTCCTTACAATAAGGGAAAAATGTGCAAGATTCTGTAAATTCCGAGTGAGAGAATCTGCATTCATTCATTGCACTCCCTGTGTTCTTTTCCATTAAATACATGGATGCAATGGCCTAAGGGCCCCAAAAGCCAAACAGCATTCAGAGAAGGTCCTGAAGGGGCATCAAATTCCTGCAGAATTTTATGAAGCTGGGATCAAAAAGCCCACACATCTTTCTATACATGCCCTGAACCTCATCATGATGTTCAAAGGAGCAAACCAAGCTCTTTTATCAATCTTCTTTACCTGAAACTGATGCTTCCCCTGCCTTTACATTTAGAATACAGGATCCAGTCTTTATTCCAGGACATGGTTTCAAGCTCAGAGTTGGTGGGCTTCTGGGAGTCTGGGTATTTAGTCAAGGCTGTGCAAATCCCTCCCACTCTGAGGCCTTTTTAGCCAGACTGGTGCTGCTGTTCATGACTCGAGGCTGACTCACTGAGCCTCTTGCTGTGCTGATGCTGCAAGACCATTTACCTGTGCCTACATTCCCTCCTTGTCCTCTCCTTGCTGCAAGAGAGGGGATGGAGAGGCAACAGGATATGGGCAGTGTGGAATTCTCACTTGTGAATAAAAAGGAATAAATCAGGGAAGCATTTACAAGGGGGAAAGGGGAAATTAAATATGAAGGCGCCTTAATAATAAAGTTCCCAGCCTTGATAAGGACTGAAAAGAAAAGTAAACACAATGATTTTGAATCTGTTGGCCTATCCTGGGTTATTACTCTTGGAAAACACTGTATCAGTAAAGGAAAAAGCAACGGTGCCAGGAGAGGCAAAAGAATGACAAAAAACAGTTGTCCTAGAGGTAGGAAAAGGAGGAGAATTTCTTGTTGTGGAAATGTAGACTTCCCAAGAGAATTCCTCTGCTGAATTTAGTAGATCTTGCACTAAATACCTTGTAAAGGAAGGCCTTTGCATATGCCTTTAGTTAGCTTACAAGAACCCATACGAGCAAAGCTCTTGTTTCTCAAGCTGACTCAGAATACTTTCTGGGAGGGAGAAGAAGTTCACTGATAGGGTTTTAATTAAAAGGATCACCTGGTAAGGGAGGCAGCTGAACTATTCCCCTGCTGAAGAACTCTCTACACCCAGGTCATATTTGATCAGCAAGCATTTCCCTTTCATGCTGTTCTTACTAAATCTACTTACTGCAAGATGTGCTGCAGCCAACTTCTGTGTGCTTCAGCTCTTCGTCAGTTCAGCGAGAGCTTTGCTCAGGCCAAGGGTAATTTGTGGATTCAAATATTTTCTGAAGGTCAGAAAGGACCCATTTGCTTGTACACCTCTTCCATCATCAAGACAATGAACCTTATAACTTCTCTGTGGGTGGAAATAACTTTCTTTTCTACCTAAGCCACCACCACTGGGCTCAAGAGTTTGTGACTGACCTGGGACATAATTTTCAAGAACAAATACTTGAACTTAGGGAGGACCATGACCTGTGATTTTGCCAGAATGGGCAATGTTGGAAGGGAGATCATCTAATCCAAACTCCCTGCTCAGGCAGGGCACATTACCCAAGATTGAGTCCAGACAGCTTTTGAGTATCTCCTAAGAAGGAGACTACAATGTCTCCTTCAAACACATATTTAATCTCATGAGTGCAGAAAGAATGTGATAACACAATTCCTTTTCCCTTTTGTCACTCTGCAAAACCCACAGGTCATTCAGACTCAGATTCCTGCTGAAATTGGTAAGAAACTTTACTGATTTCACCTGGATTTTTTGAAGGGAAGACTTCTGTATATAAGTATCAGCTTTATGGGTTTGTCCTTATACTCCATGCTTGCTCAGATAGCATCAAGCTGAGAGAAAGGAAAATGCCCTCCTTTTGCTCCACCAATGCCATTTATTTGCTCCATCCAGTGAAAAGTGACCCAAGACATTTATTAGGCTAAGGCACTTGTTTGGTTTTCCTTGGTCATAAACTCCTGGGAATGGTCAGAAGCATTTCCTGTTATTTCACCAGGCTCCACACAGGTGTCCACAGAAATCCTGGAGAGAGGGAAGAAGAGAAGAGCCCAGCTCCTGCAGTTCTTGGTGAGCATTGCCGTGGACACACACACGGGCTCAACCACATGGAGATGGCAAAAGGAGCTCTGTGTTTGAGGAAGGAGCCTTGGCAGCTCCAGATACTTCTGTGGCTCACCTGGCCCTGCCACCAGAGCTAAACTCTCTCAGAGAGTTTAGAGGTGGGGTAGGGAGCAATCTGGTGGCTTCTGGGAATATTGGCCTCCATAGCAAAGGAGCCCTCCCCTCCCCTTATTCCTTGTGTAAAACACAAAGATGTAGAAGCCAAGCAGGCATAAAGTTACTCACTGGAGACACAAAATCGCTGCTGGAAATGAGTAACACAGGTAAGGGGAACACTCAGACAGTCACAGCTGCACCCACAGATCCTCACAGTGCAAGAGAAATGTGTCCAAATAAGAGAGGCAGCTGCCCATAATCCCTGTGTGTTTCTTGCCTCCCTGAGGCCAGTACCATCGTTGTGCCAGGCACAGCAGAATCACATCCCATGAAAGGACTCCTGGGCTGGCAGCAGTTCCAAAAACACTTCCCTGGTGCTGATGGCATCTGGGCATCTCTCAAACTGTGTTGATTTATTCTCCTTGCAACCCTTCGTGGTGAAAAAACACTGGTGCCTGCACTTTGCACAGGAAAATTCAGGCAGTAAAAGGTCACCAAGTAGCTTTGTACATCCCAGACAAGCCACTTTTGCAGGAGAGCTTCCTTCCTCTTTCACTGGGAACATTCTGCTCCAGCTGACCCAGGGGAAAAGGCTCCAGCCCTCTGCCACCCATCCAAGGGCTCTCCTGTGTTAGAACAGTCATTTCCCAACAGCTCCAGACAAAATGACCCTGGCTTGGCTTTACTGAATTCTTCTCTTCCCCACCCTGCCCCAGGTCATTCTGAGAATGGACTTCATGAGAAAAAGGAACTGAAACACCAAGATGTAGCTCTGGCTTTTGAATACAGTCCGGGGAATTTCTTAAAAATGCCTAAAGAATTAAAGGCACGCTGAAGCCAAGAGACCTGCTCCAGTCATCTTTGGGAAGCACCAGGTCAGGGAGCCAAGCCCTGCTTCCACACCGTTTGTGCTCACAGATTTTGCATCAAAAAAATCTCAAAGACAACACAACGATGGCACAAATGCACTTTCCCCCCCTTCTCTGCTTCCCCTCACAGGGCCTCCTGTTTCTTTTGCAGTTCTGATGGGACTTTGACTGGAGGCTCTGGTGCAGGCATTAGTAATCCTAGAGCCTCTGTATCCTACAGCAGGCAGGAGCTGGCAGGTAGGGAGAAGTTGTAAGGAAACTTTGCTAAAAGCCAGAGCACTGTTCTTGTGCAGAGCCACAGCTTTTCAGACCTCCCCTCCTCTCCCTGCTGACACTGTCTGTGCACAGCCATCTGTGTCAGGACAGCTGGGAGAACAGGGATTCATGTGCAGACAGGGACACACTGCCAAAAACTTCTGCAGAGTCACCAGATCAGCCTTGTGGCCAGATAATCCATGAAGGAATAAATTCTGCATGTATTTCCCACAAGAGCATGACGCTAAATTCACCCCTTCCTTGTTTTTTTTGTTGTTTTGTTTTTTTTTTTTTTTTTTGTGTGTGCGTTTCAGCACCTTCTGCATCTGTTAAACAAAGTAATATAAGGATGCAGAAGTAAAAAGACTCATCAGTGCCCCTTTAGCATAACTAGCTGCTGCTTGAAGAATTATATAACAACATGCAATAAAAGAAACCTTCACTTAAAATGATTGTTTTTCATAAAGCCCCTTTACTTTTGTCCAGTGGAAACTCATTTAAACTTGATTTATTGCACCTTGGAATTTAAAGCTTCAGATGAGATTAATGGGCTGTTTTTTGGTTACATCATCTTCATGGATTGTCAAGACAAGCCTACAGTGAATTCACAAAGGAAAGTTTGGTTACAGTACCATGTTAAAACACTGGAGCAATTGCTGTTTCCAAGTAACTCAATTGGATAACATAACAGATAGGCTTCATGAGAATAAATATGGAATTTCCACTGTATTAGAACAGTGAGCTGTGGCCATGTTTTACATTACAGGAATAGGTCATATATTTTTAAATACATCAGACGTGACTCATTCTTCAGTCCACACTCTGATTGGCTGAGAGAACAGATTTTTCCCCTTTTGGACTGTGTTTTTGGGGGATTTGAGCTCTGTACTTACACTTTGTAGTGTGGAAGTTGACAGTGATAGCAGAGAGGCTGGAAAAGGAGGATTTTCAAAGGCAGAAAAGACCATCCTGTACCCTGCTGCCATGATCTAAAGAAAGGCTGTAGGGACAAGCAGCACTCATAGAGCAAAGGGTTTATCTACAATAGAGCAGCACCCACAGACTCCTTGGAATTTGGATCCCACGGGTTCAAAGCCAGCAGCAAACCCATCCTCCCACCCTGCAAGTGAAACAGCATTTTTCATTGCTGCTGGAAAAAAAGAAGGTTCACTCCACAACCATGTCCAGCAACTACAACTTTGACACGTTTTCTGAGGTTTCCTTAGGGAGAGAGTGTGATTTCCATCAGATATCCACGTAAAGAGTGAAAACAACTCCAAGTCCCAGCTTCAGGCAGCAAAGCCTTAGGACCAGACCACAAGTGGCACGAGGGGGCTCGAGCCCCCACCCAGAACTGCTGGACAGAATTCCCCCTGCAAAGAGAAATTCCCAAGAGGCTACAGGACACCTTAAAATGGGAGCTTCCCCCCAGCTCTCCAGCAGGCTCCACGTGTTTTAACAGCTTGACAGGCTTCCAGGAATGCAGCCTGGAGCTAGTAAATAAAGGGCTTAGTCAATAGGAGATGCAAAGAGTGATACTGTTTGCTAACTTACATCCAACCCATACAGATAGCCAAGCAATCGGATTTGGCTTCGTTTCCACACAATCTCCATCCCTGGGGGTATCTAGTTTAGAAAGCAAATTTCTTTACAATGAAATGGATTTGGCAGCCCTGCTGCAAATGAAGTTCATCTTGAGGGCAAAGAAAAAAACCCACCACCACCCTCCCAACAGGGCTAAGCAGTTTACTGTGTAATTTATGTCAAATTATTGGTTGCTAGGAGGAATAGATCCAGATTTGCCTGCATTTCCTATAGGAAAGGATTATAGATCTTTCATTCAGCCCATCAGAAGCATTATCAGAGCTGCTACTTAGTCTGCCAAATGTCTGATAAATGACCTTTGGGGGATTTTGTCCTTAGAGGTTTCGTTTCTTTAACAGTCTTGTTTAAACCATGGCGAAGGACATGAACAGGCTGTAAGGCTAAGCCATACATGGAGCTTTTGGAGGACCAATAAAATCAGAGTATTTGAGCTTATAAATATCTCAGATTCTTAAATCTCCAGAGGGGAAGTTGTGAGAAAGTGCAATAAAACCAGAAAAGTTGGTATTTCTCAAAGATACAAACTAAAGAGAAAAAAAAAAAAAAAAAGAAAAAAAAGAAAGGAAATTAAACCAGACTTTAAAATACACAGTTTCATAGGGAAAAAAAAAAAAGGTTTTAGGTTTCTTTTGGGATTAATGGTGAACCAGCTTTACTTCCTACCCTGCTATAAAGCTTGTATTCAAGGAGGAGTCGGGTTTAATCAAAAATTAGCAGCACTGCAATTTTGTTAACAATTTCAATCTACAGAAATGCTCACACTTTGCTTGGTGTCAGATTTGATCTGAAAGAATTATAGGATCCTACCAAGTAAATGAAAGCCAGCTATCAACACAGGCCAGACTGTTCAAAATTATTAAATATATGTCCTTTCCCAAAAGGATGAATCTTTGTAGCACATGAGCAGCTGTTATATTCAGCTCTGATGTATTTTCTTTGCACATTGGAAGCACCCAGCAAAGCAGCACAGGGTAATTAAGCCTGAGACTAAAAGCCAGCACATTTATAGGCCTTAACAGACATTTCTCAGTAGTTCACAGGGCTTACCATAAATTTATATGTTTGTTTAACTTAACTGGGACTATATGCTGGAGGAGGAGGCTTTTCTTCTGCTTTTATAGATAATTTTTCTAATAAAAGAAATTATAATTCATGCAAAAGCAGCATGGTGCAGCACAGGATTCTGCAACTGTGCTCTGGCACAAGTGCTGGGACAGACAGAGATGAAATTGAGCTCCCCAATGCCATTGGCCAAAGACATTTAGATTGTGGCCCATGACTTAACCTGTGGTTTGCAAAGCAGGAGCCCATGATCAGGGCGCAGGTGAGCCATAACAGGGTCCTTTTTCATGTCCTTTGTGGCCACTTGCTCCCTCCCACTAACCTGGGGCCAAACTGTGCTCAGCCCAAAGGTGTTTATTGGTGCTTATAATGGTCAGACTGAAGGCTGTGCTCCAGCTGCTGAACTGAGGTCATCAAATCACCAGTGGGAGGGGAGCTGGCCTTGACCCTGTGAATTTACCTTGGGGCCATCTATGATTGAGGATGAGACCTGTTGTAAAGTCAGGATAGAACAGTTAGAAGAGAGAACAGTTTGAAAAGTTGATATTCTGTAACTTCAGCTCCCATAATCACCTGGTTCACCCTGAGCTGGCCAACTCAGTCTGTCTTTAGGGCAAGTTACCCTCACAACTCCATGGTGCAAAGAGCGTGGCATTGCTTTTGAATTAAAGCAAGTGCATCCACATACTCCACATGAGTGGAAAATCAGTTTTATGGAATGGAAATTCCCTTAGTCTTAGGGCCTCCCCAATGATCCAATCAACAGAGTAGGAACTGAGAAATTCCAAAAGGGTTTGCACGTGTCTTTTTCTGTCCAGCAGCTGAGGCAACTCCACCAGCCAGGCATAAAAGGTCAGCTGCCCTCCACTACAAGGGGGCTACAGGACAATGTCCCATTGAGCAGGTGTAAGTTTGCTTTCAGGTAACCATTAACAGGAGCTCAATGTACAGACAAACAGCTCCTCTTGCCACCCACTCCTCCAGGTGCCACGGGGATGAACCCCAGCAGTGTCAGTAATTACAGCCCTGTGTGGGCCTGGGGATTCCTTTACAACCCTTCCTTTGACCTTCATTTCGCCCTGGTCCAGCCTTGTTCAGGAATTACTTAATACCCCATAACCCCACCCCTGTTTTCTCATGGGGAGACATGGCTCTGGGAAAACAAGCTGCACTTTGCATAATTCCTGAGCAGATTTTCCTTTGAGTTGGAAAAGCACATGTATTTGACTAAAAGACAACAGAGGCTGTATGGATGAAAGACATACTTGGGACCAGCAAATCTGGTGAACATGTTGAATCAAGACCTTGAGTGCCCTGTTCTGGGTGCTGATCATTTCTTTATGTGACTTTGGATGTGGTTTTTTGACAATAAACCCTGAAGTTGTTTGTAAGTGCTTTGGGCTTCTGGAGCCTTCTGTCACATAATCTACTGATAGGGGAGGGTGTGTAAATAGAGTTGGGTGAAACTGGAGAATTTTTGACCAATTAGTTTGGTCAAGAAAAAATGCAGCTAAGGCTGTAGATGGTTTAAACCAAAGTCACTGTCAAAATGAACAGGATGGCACTGATTTGTCAGAATTTCTGGTCTTTGTGGGGCTAAAATATATACTGTTATCAGCAGTATTTGTGAAGAAACCACGTGCTTTCATTGTACCTGTTCACAGCACCTGAGTGAAAGGCATTTTAAAAGTCCCTCAGAAAAAGAATCTCTTTTCTATTCTATATATTCTTCACACTTCCCTGCTCATTTCATTGCAGGGAGTTGGACTAGATGACCTTTGAACATCCCTTAGAACCCAAACCATTCTATCATTTTTCAACAGTACCATGAATCACTGCCCCAAACATGCTTTCTGTAGCTTGCAAAGGTTTGTCCTCTTAATTACTGCAAATTAACTAATGGGAATGAAAACACAATGAAGAAACCGTCATGGTAGCCCATGACCAACTCCTTGATAGCCTTCTCAGTGCACACACACGTGATTTGGTTATGTCATGTGTCCTGCTGTTTGCAGAGTATTCCATAGAAACCAAGAGAATTCAGGGGCATGAATCACCTCAATACAAGTTCTGTTACAGGTCGGCAAAGGAAGGGGAGGGAAGAGCCAACCTAAACAGCACAGGTAATTGATCTCACATTCTTCTGTTTATACACCCACTGCCCTGAAGGCACATTGTGAGTCCCTCCAGATTGATTGAAACGTCATTTCTTTCCCTGTTTCCTTAGAGACAGAGGTGAATCAGCCTGGAGAAAAGCAGCTGGAGTCAATAAAAATTCCAGAGGGATAACCTGGCCCCTCCACCTCTTTGCCTAAGACTTTCAGAGCAGGGCTCTGCTTTCTCCTGTTACCTCAGTCTCAGGGGCTTCTGTTTTGAGGGAGGAATGCAACATCAAACTGGAAGGATCTCTGGGGGGTTCCTCTACCCTTTCAGCTGTTTCCCTGTTTTCCCGTGCTGTGTTTACCCTCCAGTATCTGTTGGTAAGTGAATGGCTCAGGCAGTCCTGTCTGCCTGTTCCTGCAGCTCTGTTAATGCACAGTCTGAGCACCAGCTAGTTCATCTCCTCTGTCCCTCTGACACAGTTATCAATCTCTTGGTGAGGCACCAACGATTCCAGGTGTCATTTGCAGCTCACTGGATTGGAGGGAATCTCTCACTGGGCTGGATCAGGATCAGATGCAGCAGAGCTGAAGCTTTATTCCACCTCCCAGCCTCTTCACCTTCAGCACGTGTCCCCTCCAGCTGTACCTTGGAGGTTACTCAGGTGATAAAAGACAGTCCTGTTCAAATCCTCTCCCTTCCAAGCTCATCACCTCTGCAGAGCTGCTGTGCTTGGTGGAAAATGCCCCAAATCAGCAATGAAGGACATGAGATGTGGCCACCTTTAAAAGGCTTAATAAAACATTCATCTGGAAACTGCACAGCTCCTGAACATGTGGGGCTTTTTGTAAATGCCACTCAAATTACTTAACTGCTTCATTTCATTTCAAAGATGAGGAATAAGCACAGAAGGGTCAGGGCATGTAAATACAGTTTAAACAAAAAGAAACAGATGCCTCTAAAAGAAATGGCATGTTTGCTATCATTTACTTCTGGGGTTAGAGTTAATAGTCAGTGGCCAGAGAAATACTTTCAAACTGTCTCTGATAATTCTTTTAAATTTATTTCTTCCATGCTTAAATTTGCATTTTACCTTTATCTCTTTTATGAACGTAAACACAATCTACAGCCCCACTTTTTTTGTTCTGAATTCTAAGCTTTGAAGCTACTACCACACAGCTCCAGACGTTGTGATTGTATATTTAGCGTGTTAATGTGTAACAGGTTTCATTCATAAGGCTCAATATATTCTGGAGCATAACACAGCCAGAGTCAGATCTGCTGTGATCAGCAGAGGCTCCATTCAGGAAGAAGGAAACTTTGCCTCTCTCTTTCTGGGGAAAGCCTTTGAAATTCACTGCAGAACAGAAAAAAATGAGAAGTTCCCTCCTACTCCTTCCAATTTCAACAAGTTGCCCTTTTTTTTTTTTTTTCATTCATGAGCGTAGAAGCTATTAATAAAATCCCTGAATGAGAGTGGTTAACCCCCAAAAGTGACACATACCTTAGGCTTTGCAAGCCAACATGACAACAGTCAAAACAGAAATCAGCCTCTCAATATCTCAACACATAATGCTGTCTGCACTTAAAAAAATCCGTCAGACTGCATCATATCAGCTGCAGACAGATGAGTCACCAGAAAGCCTGAGACAAGCAGACCTGGAGTCACCTCCAGCCTGGAAAACACTTCCTGTCTTTGATGAAGAAGTGGAGGTTCTGTCAGTGAAGCAGAAGTCCTGGCAGGGAGATGCCCTGGGCTTCCCATCCCCTCCTGGGGAAGGAGGAAGCAAGGGCAAAGAGGAGCGGTGGGGAAAGGAAGAACGAGGCTCCCTGAAGCTGGTACAGCAACAAGGTTTGCTCATGAGCAAAGGAACAGGAGAACAGCCCTCAAAGGAAAAATATGGCATGAGGCACAGACATTTTGGGTCACAGGGCAGCAAAAGTTTTGGCTGGTTGGATTTTTTATTCCTGTCTCATGCAGCAAAGCTGGCATTTTGCTTTTCCTCTCCTAAAAGCACCTTTCCATGGCAAGGTTTCATGCCAGCAAGGAATAGCATCTATCCAAGTGCCCATGTGTGTCCCAGCAGGCAGTGCTGGAGGGATTGCAGGAAGACAGGACATCTGTGTGGGGGCTCTCTGCCCTTAGCTGGTCAATCTGTGACTGTAACATCTCTCTCCCCCCAAGGCACTCTGATAATAAACCAGCAAAAGCCCCAGTTCCCAGGTCATTCCCCTTTCCTGGTGCTGGAGACCTCCCAGGTGGGATTCATATCCCAGCTTTCCTAAGGCAGTCTGGGGCTGCCCTCAGCACAAATGGCTTGGGTTAAAACCTACTGCTCTCTTGACTCACCAGCTTTATTTACATGGTTCCTCTGTTGACAAAATCTCCACCAGTCCTACCCTTCCAGATTTTCAAGAGAAATGGAAACAACATTTCTTCAGTCAAACTGCTCTTAGTTCTTATTCAAAGAAATCAGAAAAAATAACTCCTGCCACTACCTCTGCTTGCACTTCTCAGACCCCTCTTGCAAGTTTTAAAGAGAAAAGGGGCTGCACAACCTCAGACCTGTCCTTTGAGACCCCAGACCCAGTCACGTTACCCCATTTTCCCTTGGCAGCTGTGCCCCGCAGCACCGAGCCTGCCACGAGAAGCTTTGAGGGTGGAGCAGGTAGGGCAGAGCTCCCAGCCCCTGGAAAAACATCCCTGAAAGTTTGGCTTGCTCCATTTCCAATAAATCCACACCCAGCAGGGAGCAGCAATCCAGGGCAAGCCAGTGCTCAGCCCAGGAGGGAGCAAGAGAGGGGTGCCTGGGCTGAACCAGGGCAGTTTGTTGGGCATGGAGGGAAATCAAGAACCTGCTCTGCAGCCTGGTGGGCCCCTTGGACACAAGGACAGGAGCTGTTGTGATAAACACTGCCAAGGTTGGTTCAGACAGAGGCCTTGATCTGACCCTGTCCAAGTGTTTAGATGCCATCTGAAAAACAAAGAATGAAAGGTTCCTTATCACCCAGAAATGAAGGGACAAGAGGAATAAAGTGCAAATGAATAACAGTGAGGGATGGAGAAGAGAAATACTTGGAAATACTTCATACTTGGAAAGAGTAGTACAGAATCCATTTCTCTCAATAGGATAAATTAAATACCTCGGCTCTGAGCAACCATAATGCTTGAAATCCAAATATTTATGAGCTCTAGTTTGCTCTTTCTTGCCCCTTTTATTTTCTTCTGATTAATGCCTTACCAAGAGTCTGGTGTGCTGGGCACAGTACAGGTCTACATCAGCTCCTGAACATTGCAGAGCTCAAAACACGCCAAGAGGAGAGGAACATGCACCAATAAACTACAGAAAATCTACAAGTTTTCCAGTCCTATGAAACTGGAAAGCATTTGTCTGGGAAAATACCTGCCTCAGGTACTTTATGGTCAATGTGGCCTTTTCTCAAACCTGATTGTTTGGACCACAAACTATCCCCTAACAAAACAATTTCTAATAGGAAAACACATCTTCCTAACCCTGTTTGGCTCCATGGGATAAAGCAGGCCAGATCAATTTTCTTCATGGACATCTGTAAAGTGTTGTACTTTTGAGGACAGGGTAAGTGGCCCGTTGCCATCATTTGAGTGGAGCTGGGGAGGCTCCTCATTCCCAGTTGAGCTTCCCAACCACTGGCTAACTATTTCCCTGCCATATCCCAGCTGCTCAGGCTCTCAGCAGAGCTAGAAACAACATTTCATGTGCATTCAAAGCACTCCACAGATAGCAGTTGAATTTCTCAGCATGCAAAGTAGAGTTATTAGTGTTTTGCTCTTGGCTGAAGGGATTTCCCCATAAAACCCAGGTCCTGAATGAGGAAGGAGGGGGGTATCCAGTGCTGTTCCTTTGGGGACACCTGGCCATGGAGCACCACAAGAGCTCTGGGTTACACACTGCAAAAGATGGGGAAAAAATTAATGCACATTATCTCCTATATGCACCAGTGATCCCAAGCATCTGACTCTCCAACAGCTGAGTTCCAAAGAAAACAACATCCTTTTTATCCTGTGAAAAACATTACCTCAAAAATTGTGCTTAGCCATAATCTCCAAGTTTCTGGCAAAGAAGAAGAAGCAAGTGCTGATTTTTTTAATCCCTAGGTGAAAAGGAGAAAAGATTACCTGCCTTAACTCCATCCTTTGCTGCCCCTTGGAATTAAGAGAGGGAATTATTTCTGCACAGCAAAGGACCAGCCCATCCAAAACAAGAGCAGACACACACACACACACACCACCCAACACTTCATTTTACTAACACAAGTGCCTTGAGTGCTATCATGGGCATCTCTCTGTAACTCCAACAGTGTCTGAAGAAAAAAATAGACAGGAAGAGAGGCAGGGAGCACGAATGGTGTAAAGTTTTAAGTGTGGATGCAAGTGCTTTATTAAATATTGTCTGCCAAATGCTCTAATGCTGGAGGAACTTTGCCAAGCAGGAATTTGGCTCTGTGTGCTTCTTTTGTCCATTTATTTGGTTTCTTTAAGCTTTATCCCAGCTCTCAATTTAAGGTATTCTGGATGCACAAGTAGGTCTAAATCAGTGATGCCCCTCTTAAATATTTATGAAGAAACTCACAGGCTGGTCCTTTCTCAGGGAAACCCTTGAGCAGAATTTAACTTTTCAGTAAAGGTCCCACTGCTCCACGTGATGGTTGCACTTATGCCTGTGCTGAAGATTTTACAGATACTCTGCAAGTCCCAGCTTTGCTTTCTGACAATCATAAATATAAAGAACATTGCTTCTTCCTTCATCCATTGGCTGGTATTTACAGCACCTGATTCTTTCCTTTCTACAACTCAAACCACACCATCTCTTTGTTTGACTAGATAATAAGCTAGCAGCAAGTGCTGTTTACTTAAAGCATCTTCAAAGAGCCTCAGAGCACACAGGCCCCAAACAAAGCTACTCTACACAATCCACTTGCCTGTTTACAAAACTGCAAAGCAAACCAGTGTTTTCATGTTTTATCTGAGATAAAACTCATGTTGGGTACTTTGAACAGTGCATACAACAATACCAGATATCTTGGTTAAAACAAAACCACAGGTCAGAGGTGTCAGTGTGAGTAAAAGGAAGGTTTTAGTCTTTCTGCTCATCAGGTGCTCCTATTTGCCACTGGAGCTAAGGACTGATGCTGAATGTATGAAGTCCTTAGAATCCTTTTTATGCCTTTCATGCCAAAGCCCTTGGAATCCCCTTTCATTTTTCCTCCCAAGCCATAAGAAGCAAGGCCACCACTCTGCTACGAGCCAGGCATGATCCTCATAAAGTGGTTTTCAACAGGAAATTTCAAGAAGCTGTAAAAATGCTCCAGGGTCAAAAAGACCTTTCTGGAGCAGGAGGATCAATCACACACAGGTCAACAGTACTGAGCATAGCTGAAGGCTGGTATATCCTATAATTAATAGCAAGTATTTAAGAATATAATTACCCCTCACTAACCAAGAGTGCAGAGTTGCACTTTTACATACTAAAGTTCAAGCAGCCAAGTCAGATGGACTGCTCCATCACACCATCAAAATTTTAGCTGCTAGCTTGTAAAACAAAAAGCAAAAACCATCAGGAGGTGGATGGGGATGATGTGCTGGGTTTGACTCATCCTGAGAAGACCTGACCAGCATGGCCATCTTTTGAATGTGCTACAACCATCAATTCTTGGGTAGGGGCAATGCCAGTGCTGCCCTGTGTGCTGTGCCAGGCGTGCAGCGTGCCCCTGTGAGCTGTGGGAAGGTGCCCTAGTTTGAACCCCGTGCTTAAGGCAAACCAGAGCTAATTTATGGATGAGGAATGAAGCAAATGCTTCCATGCCTGGCTGCCCAGCCCACAGGCATGCCTCACTGCCAGCAGGATTTTGGGGGGTTGGGGAAGTCACCCTACACCAGCTTAAAGAGCTCCCACCTTTGCCTGTCTGCCACCAACCATTCCCTCTGCTCTGACAGCCCACTTGACCCCAGGGCTTACCAGGACACAGCACTAGTGAACAGATCAGGTTAGAATTCACTTCTAGGATTATTTTATAGCCTGGAGCAGTTCAGTTCACTGATCCAATTTACCTGCTGGCTTACCAAATGCATGCCAGGCACCGGGTTACAACAAGCAGGTGAAGGGAGGGGACACAGGGGATGCTTTAAGCTACTACTGCTCGTGGGGAAGGAACAGTGGATCTGCCCCTGGGATTGGAGGGCAGCTGCTGAGGATGTGGGAATCCTTTCTGGATTCAGGTGCCTTCAGTCTCTTCTGGGGCAATCTTGTCACTGTGAACTAAGGAGTCACTAGCAGACAGACACTCTTTAGTGCTGCTCAGTTAAGTTATTCGTAATTAAAATTTAAACCTTCCCTGTGATAATGCCACTGTGCCAGCCTTCTGGATGCTCTTTTCCCTAAAATCCCACTAATTTGCCAGTGTCATGCTGTTGATGAGTTGCTCAAAACAGAACACATGTTGCTAAGGGCCATAAACATTGGGCTGTTAGCTCCATGTTTCAGAACCCAGTGCTTGAGGGCACTGAGGCTACCATTTAATTACAGCCAAAGGAGCTGGGAATTGCACGTGGTACAGGAGCAGCCAGTGTAGAAACACCATCTGTGCAGACCAGTTAAAAAAGGGGATCTCTCATCCCTGCAGCCTGGGGAGCACAGAGGTGTCTGGGTTAGATCTCCATGGCTGCCTTACCACCACACTTGTCAATGCAAGGCTCATGCCAGCACACAAACTATTTGTGGTTTAAGGCTACGAGGCAGCTCTAGGTAAGCCACAAATGTTTGTGTCCCAGAACAAGCATTTCCAGGGTGCCCAGACAACCCAGAAGAATGCCTGTGATTGAGCTGTCAGGCAGATGCACAGACTCCTGTCTAGACACACAGAGCACACGTCAGGCCAGGGCAGGTGGATGGACACAGGATGGCAATGTGGGTGGCAGCAGGAGGCTGAAGGAAGCAGTGCTCCACAGCACAGCAGATGTCCCAGCTTTCCATCTGTCTAACCAGGGCCAGATGCCCTTGCAGGGATTATCTGGCACATGTCCTCCTTGGTCTTCCTTGAGGCCACATTCTGTCACAAGCCCATGTGAGATTTGGTGTTTGCTGTCGTGTTCAAGAGTGCAGCATCATAACCACGGGCACATCAGGACAAATGGATTTGAGCAGAGAAAGTAATCTGAGGGTAAATTCAGCTTTTAAACATTTGCTCCCAAATTATAACTCATTTCCTTGAAGGGAAGCCTATGTCCTGAATTCTCAAAAAACTGGAGCCTCAGCCCTTTGTTGGAGATTCACCTCTTTGGGCACTAAAGTGGAATTAGCAATTGGACTGCAATGCACCTTTCCCTCTTGCCCCAGATTTAAGTGGGACAAATGATCCCAATCCATGCTAAAAGCTCAGCCTGGGCAGATTTCAAACCACTGCTGAGCAGGATTCACCAGTCAAGATATAACTTAGCAACAAAACTTCCCTTCCAGCAAAGTATCCATACATCCAGCTGGACATCTGCCCAGACCACAGAGCTGTTCAAACAGCCTTGCTGGAGAATTCAGTGCCCCAGAAGTCAGTCTCCAAGCCAGAGTCTCCCAATAACTTTAACAATAAAATCTCTGCACCCAGTCATTAAAAGGAGTCAATGCTGTCAGTGACTGAAGGAAATGGCAGGTCCCTTGCTAGTTCAACAAGTAATTACATACCCTGTTTGTGAAAATGTTCCCTGCCAATGGAAACATCATTTTTAATAATTTTTAAGAGGTTGTTTTTTTTAATAGTCACTCTATAAAGCAAGCTGGGAATAAATACCCATTAAAATCAGATCTAGAACTCAGTAGTAAAGCAAAAAGCAAATGTAACGGGTTTCACTTGGTAAACTTTCTCTCCCATGGTCCCAGGCCCCACAGAGCTGCCTCACTGTGCTGTGCTCTCTGCAATCCTTTCAGCAGCTCCCCATCTCCACTAAAACCCAACTGGACAGGCCAGGCTCTCCAGTGACATCAAATCACGTGGCTTTTTACAAATCATCTGGATCCTTAGCCCTCAGTCCCCTTTCCTAATTTCTTCCCAGCCCCCTCCTGCCTCATTTCCCTCTGCAAGGAACACAAACCAATCCTGAGACACAAATTGGATCCAACAGGTGCCACCCATCACAGCACTTTGGACACAACAGGCTGTGACAGAACCACAAAGAAGAAAAATGAATTTAAAAAAAAAAAAAAAAAAAGGCATGTTTTTGCACTCATATCAAGCAAATCCCTAAGCATGAGCATTAAAATACAGCCTGCCCTTGTGAATTCAGTTTTAAATAAGGCTGATCAGGTTCAGACAGAGCAGAAGAAACTTCTACCTTGCCACATGAGCAATGCTCTCCTGAGGTTGCTGCTGCCCACTTCCCTTGGGACACTGGCTCAAACTGGAGGCATGAGGAAGCCAAAGGGACAAGCTAGTTAGATTATATAGACTTATTTTGCTAGTATAAAAATAAACAGAATTTGATTTTTTTTTCTGAAAGTACTTAAAGCAGACATTGTTTTTGCAAGCCTTCCCAAGGTTTTTAAGGATGTTCCTCAAATTTTTAATGCAAATACCAAGAGTACATTTTGACTACCAGAAATGAAAAGTGTTTTGAAAAACAATTTTGCTGGAAGTTTTATAACTTTAAAAAAAAAAAGTTGTCAGAAAAAAATACTTCACAGAGGTGCCTTTCTGTGGAAAATTTTGTTTTTAAAAAGCCCATTGATTTTCATATAATTTTTTGGACTGCTGCTAACAGGAGAAAAGCTGCTCCCATTCATAAACAGGAATTTGGAGGCAAAGGTTTTGGGGTCTGTGCAGGTAAGTGCATTTTCACCTTGGCTTTCAGCTCCACACAGCCTCATCTGGCTGCATTTCCTGACAAAAGAGTCAAGCCATAGCTGGAGTTTCCTACTGTAAAATCCAACCTAATCTGCTACAGCCATCAGCTGAGCAGCAGGGCAGTGGTCAGTCCTGCATTTCCATGGATGCAGAGCTCCTGAGGGCTGCAATGCCCTCTCCATGCACCTGGGACCCCAGGAACAGTCATGGCTCTTTTGAAGTGTGATTACAGCTGTGCAGATAATTACATTTTGGTTCCAGGGCTGGACTTGAAAACGTGCTATTCTGTTTCAGATCCATCCAAAATGATTTCAAAATTCTGAGTGCACCAAGAGATAGAAATCATCCGGCTCCCACCTGGGGTCAAACGGAACATTTGATTTCCAGAAGGAAGGAGAGAAAATATCATTTTAAATGTGAATTGTTAGTCAGCAACGCTTCCCTCTGCACACAGCAGCAATGAAACAGCTTTGAGGGGCTTGCAAATCAGCACTGCAAATACAGCCCCTCCAGAAGGCACAAAGATTGTCACAGCATGGATGAGACAGGCAGGAGGCACCACAAAAGTGGCTGTAGGGCTCATGCCAGGCTGGCACCTTCCCTTGCCCCCTGCCCTTGTGTCCCAGAGCACGCAGAGCTGGGCTCAGGGGTGCAGATCATGCCCATGGCCCTGCCTCCTCTGGGATTGCTCTGTGCTGCCAAAACTCCATCCACACACGGACTCCTCACAGCAGGCCCGAGCTGCAAAGCTGGTTCTTGACTGGATTTGGATTTGGCTCCTCCTCTCCTTTGCAGGAAGGGCTTGCCAAGGGGACTTCTATCAAGTCCCTGAAGTTTGTGGAAAGGGAAAGGCCATACAAATACTAAACAGCTAAATATTAGATGCTAGAAGTCCAACATTAGCAAGTCCAACATTATTATGACAAGGTGAGTGCCGATGCAAATCACACAGCATTCCCAAACACATTTGGAAAACAAAATTTGCTATTTATGTCTTTCCTGCCAGCATTATCTTAAAATAATCTGGAAACTGATTTTGACTTATTAAAATTAGCTTTCTATTAGCTCTTGTCGGCTCCCCAAAGGCTGAGGAAGCCACCAAGAGCACTGCCATCACTCACTGTGTGACCCCATATGAGACACCAGCTGGGACACACATTGTAACAAGAGCAGCCAGTGCCCTGTGAGGCCTCAGGGCATGGGTCTCCTTTTGGAGGAACCCCTCATGCCAGAAGAGCCCCACAGAAGTCAGCAGGAATCCATATGACTGAGATTTTGTGACCTGATCTGGGCTTACATAGGTGGGGTGGATGAAAGATGACAAATGACATTTCCTGCCACAGCAAATGCCAGTTCTCATCCCTTGGGATTGTCACCCGAGCCTGGCTGTAGCAACACAGCTTCTGCTGTTATCCTAAATATAAATCTGCACCGAGCTCTCCTTCAAGTAGTTTGCATGTAAAGTGAAGCTGGCATACTTTGGCACATGAAAATGGATTTAATGAAGGCCTGGTTTAAAACTGCTTGGTGCTTGCCAAGAATATTTCACCAAATCCGAGCAGGCACTGGGCCAGGCTCTCGCTGTTCCAGATGCATCAGGCTCCTATTCTGAGAGCATGGATGACTCACCCAGACAAACTCCAGGCTCCGTGTGGAGGGTGGAGGAAACAGCCTGGTCCAGTGTGAAGACACAGTCAGTGGGAGCCTCTGCATTGCTTCAGCAGCCTTGGATCTGCACCTGGGAGTGTTTGTATTCCCAGCATACATTTCCCTAAAAATATCCCAGCACTGGGATACCTCCTCCAATTCTCCCTCTGCCATCTCCTCTGATTTTAGTTTGATGATCAGAAGTCAAACGTCTCAGGTATTTTTCCACGTTCATTCTCTGTTTCATTAACAGAGAATAACCCCAAAATCCCATCCAACGTTCTTCAGTCCCTGCAGACTCAAGTCCAACAGTGAGAATGAGATAGTTTAATTTGCCTTTTATTTAAATTAAAGCTGCCATATTATATTGAGAAGAACTTTCCCTCTGTTAATTGTTAAATCGGACTCCTAACATAACATCAATTATGATTAATTGATAGTTACTTACCTTGCATATACAACAGAAGGAAAAAGTGACAACATAAAATTCCATAATAAAAATCTCCAGGCACCACTGTTTGGAGATTTGTGATTTAAGGTTTAGATTTGCCTTCCAACTCCTGGCTGCAGCAGAGGATTGAACAGAAATGGTCTTGTATTCAAGAGCTTTAACAAGGTGTGAGAAAAGGGCCTGATGCTGGATTAGAGAAGACACAAGGTGGAGGATCAGCACAGCAGAAAGGGGACCTGGGTGTTTGAAGATTGCTTGCACCCAGCCTAGCTCAGTCTGGAGCTGAGGATAGAGAACCATGAAGACAGCATGCATGGAATGGCTCAGCTCCTCAGTTAATGCACGTGGTCTGACACAACGGTGCAGCAGTAAATTGTTTTAGAAAACAAGTCAGTTCTTCTTTGGGCAGGACTTACCCTGATTTCCAAGGCCAGCAGCCCCCCGAGCCCGAGTCCTGCACTGCCAAGGGGTGCAAGGCTCCTCTGCACTCTGGATTTCCAGCCTTACAAACTGAATGTGCCATAGTCACAGTTTGCTACTGCAGTTTCTCCTTCACTCCTTGTGCTGATGCTCCAGGCAAAGTTTCACTGCAATGCACATACCCCCAGAAATGTGCCTGTGGTTCTCGGAAGCCTAAATTTGAACTTCTTAATAGCATAACAAAAACAACTGAGAAGTAACTCACTGCATCATCCATGGCATTTATTAATCTTAGATCACCCATGCTCACTGGCTGCTTTTTGGAGTAGCCATCAGCAGAGATTTATTTCCTTCCAAATGATTTCTCCCTTCTTGAGTCAGAAGGGACCTATGTGAAAAAGTCATCCTTTGGAAAAATACAGTAAAAGCAAAATCCTGTCCTAAATTGCTCCTTTTCAACACAGTCTGCATTACAGTAGCTTGTAGCAGAATAACTCAAGAGACAAAGCTGCCTTTCTGCCACAGAAGAGGCTGAGAGAGACAGTTAACACTTAATGTTTACATCCTTCTCTAGACAGATGGGTGTTTTTCTTGCCCAACCAAATATGTATATCTGGCCTGTCTCCAGTGCCCCAGTGGTGCTGCTGTCATACTTTACCCTGTCTTCAGAAAAAAAAGAGAAATGCCTGACAAACAAACCAAGCTAGACACTATTTCCTAAGTTCACCACTTGAGCAGTCCCTGCTTACGCTCTGAAAATCCTGGAAATGTCCAATGACAGCAGCTGAGTACTCATTACCAGCACTGTTGCTTCTTTTCATGGTTCAAATGCCTTCAGCAGCAAAACTGCTGCAAATTAATCTTCTGCAGCTCCTTCTGCTAAACAAGGTAAAGGTGTCAAGTGCCCATTTACAACTTTTTCCATAAATCTGTTTTTTTCTCAGGGCTGAGAACTTTGCTGATGAAGAACTCCAGCAGAGGCCTTTCCCTTGACACCAGCAAGAGTTGGATCAGGCCTAGAGCAGCTATAAACATGAGACTTCCCTGCCTCTAACAAAACTTGTGAGCTCCTGTGCTTGGAATTTTACACTTTTCAATCCAAGCTCGTCAGAATCTATTTCTGGAAGCTTTCAATAAATCCAAGGAAGCCTTTCTTGGATTTGCAATTGTACAATATATCTTTACATCCATCACTGAAGAAGTGAAGGCAATAAATAAATAAATCCATGAATTCTCCTTTTCTTCAGCCTGTCATTAATTTTTAAGTGCCTCAGACAGCAGCAGGTTATAACCACAATTAATCTGGACTTCCCTGAACCAAGAGGTTGCAACTCTCATTTTTATTATGGGTTGACTGAGCCATTTGTAAGGGATTTCACCTTAAAGCAGAAAACCTGCCAGCACCAGAGGATGGCTGGGCTCATGTTCCAGGTCCATGAGTTTCCTTGGGCCCTGGGAGCATGTCCTAAGCCCAGTCAAGTATAAAAAGGAGCCTTTCCAAACTCTTCATGGACTGAGTTAGGCAAAAATACTACCATTAAGGTTGCTCTTGCAATATCTCCCTTCACATTAGTCACAAAGGTACTTGGCCTAAGCCATCTGTACTTCTCCAGCTGAGGTTCATCACTGACTTCCCAACAGCTTCCTTCCAAACTAGAAGTGATTACATGAACATAATTAAGACACTATAATCCTCTTAATTTAATGAACACCTCTTAAAGTAATGGTTCCCCACCACAGATCCAAAGCAAAGGGAACTTCATTCAAGTACCCAAATGAGTTTGGGCTGGTCTCCAAAAAGCTGATCCATGCACAATATTATGTATTTCCACTGGAGAAAAATAAACTAAAGCTATGGCTAAGGCAGCATTTTCCTAGGGAATCCCCTATGTCCTTTCTCCACCAGCACAAAGGATGAATCATTTGTAAAATGAGACGATATAGTACAGACACAGGAAGATTTTTTGAAGATGAATGGAGGGATCATATAAATACTGCACAGATAAAATGAGTGTGTATTAGTCAGATATATTTCCTTTTCACAGGCAGCCAATTTCACCTTACTGTCACATAAAAGCCTGTCAAACTTTATGTGAAGAGTGGGCAAGTGTATCAAAGGAAAAATTGGCAGAACATGCTCCTAAATTTAGTATTTGCATTAAGTGGAGCTATTTAAAAGAGTGATTTTTTTTCCATTTTAAATTTTTAATAAACCCCACCACAAGATCAAAAATCAGAACTTCAAACACTCTGAAATCATGACTCCCACCTTCATTGAAAGAATGATTATGCAAGTGTTAGCAAGCAGAGGGATAAAAGGGGAGATATATACTTGGGCCCATTGGTTATATATAGAAAAAAATGGTACATCAGTTCAGCCCTAAGATTCAGTGCCCTGGACAATAAATTCCCAGAGAAATAAAAAAACAGTTGATATTTTTAGTGAAGAACAGAGAATATACCAAGGAGCATTCTCAGCTTCCCGCTGACAAAAAAACTAAAAGGAAACCTAAAATCTTTGAATTTGGCTGCCTGGCTTTGCCTCTAGACCTACAGAACAGACACTGAACATTCAAAAGGCAGCATCTGTCTGGAACTCACACTGAACATCAGGAACAGGAATGCAGAGTGGAAACAAAGATAAAGAAAGACTTTCATTTGTACTGCCAGCAGAACACCAGAGAGTAACCTATAAACTAGCAGGAGTGTACACCACAGCCAACAAGTGCTATAACTTCCTTTACAGAACCTTTTCCTTTTCTTGACAGCCCACAGAAGGCTGGGAATACAGCAAAACTGGGAAGAATTCTGCAAGGATTAAGTCAAGCCACCTCTGCATTCACAGGCAGGTTGACTACAGGTTTTTATGTTAACCACTCTGAAGGGTGCTATAAAGGAAGGAGACAATTTCAGGTGCCTCCAGCAAATCTTAGAGCATGCAGGCTCTGGAGAGTGAGGGGATGAGATCCTTTAGGCTCTTCTGTGGGAAGGGTGTAGCACAGAGTGGCACCAACCCTAGATAATGAAGCTGTGTTATGACGTGGTGCCTCTTGGAACAGTCCTTTGGTTTCTCACTGCATCAGCACATCCAGTCCTTTCAGGTGTTCACACAACTATGTTGCCTGGCAGTTTCATGAAGATATTTTCGTACTGTTAGTAAAACAGCAGAAAATTCCAGTCTTTCTGGATATGTGAGCCATGGTTTCCTGCTGTCTCAGGAACCTCTGTGGACCTTTACCATTAAACTTTAAACAGGAAGTGATAGGAAGTGGATGTAAATCCTTGGGGGTGAAGCTAAACCATTCCCATCAACCAGATATTGTCTTTTCTCCTCATCAAGACCTCTGGGGCCAACCCTTCCCCAGTTTTCATAACAGCAGGAGTTTGGATTCATAGTTCATAATTCCCATTTATCCCTGAAACAGACTATAGAACTCAGGGTTTAGGATCCTTGTGCACATATTTAAGTTAAAGACTGTTAATTTACAAGCAGCAGCTGAGTCAAATAACTTTAGGCAGCTACTAGATGGGGACAAAGTGTGCACTGATGTACACACACCCTCTGTTAATCAGGATATCCCAAATGAGCTGCTGCTGCCTTGAGGACTGAGAAGGAGGGACTCAAGGCCTCTTTTTCATCCCTAGATTCACAGACCTGCAGAATCATTGCATCCCTGCTTCCATAGGAGGCATATCTCAGAAGTGTTGCACATCAGGATATCCTGATAGGCAGGAGGGAATATTTTTAGGCAAGAATCATAATTCTTTCCTGACTGCTAACATCTGTTTGCTAAAGCCTACAGAACTTCCCTGGAGTTTTGAGGTTTAAAAACATTGCTTGAAGATGACATACTAAATATTATTAAAATGTGCCTCATAATCCACACCCAAAACCCCCCAAAGAACATTTCATATTTTCAGTCTTCAGTCAACAAAACTTTTTTGGACTGTTTTTAGCTCCTTAAATGATGGCTATTTAATTAAAAATGAGCCCATATACCAGTATTGAGAAGGAACTAGACAGCCATAAAGCCACAAGACCGACTTTGAACTGGGCTATGATTGGAAAATAGTGGTTACATCCAACATCATCACCTTATTGGGAACTGGGATAACTTGCAAACATGCTCACTGAGCCACCGTGTAAAGGTAAATAAATGGTAGATGGATATTTCCCATCTCAGACATCCTTGGAAGGCCTGCAATGGTGCAGCATTACTCCAGGAAACTGAAGTCACCATTCAGGAACCTCATTCTCTCTGGGCACAGCTGTGACTTGGAGCACTCTGCTGACCTTCTGCAGCCACCACTCCTCCTCCTCCTGGATGCTGTGCATTGACACTGATCTCCCACAGTCTTGGTCTGCATTCAGATTGCTGGGCTTTTTCTCACTTTTCCCTTTCCCCCAAAATCAATTCCATTCACATTTGTGATTTATGAAGCTTCTCCTTCACCATGCCTCGTTTGCTTTGTGTCACTGAGTGACTGGCTCAGGTAGATGAATGAGACATTTTTAAGATCCCAGGTAGAAACTCCCATGTCTGGAAACCCAGGAACTGGCAGAATGTGGTGAAGAGAGACCTTCAACAAGCAGCCAGAAAAAAACACTCCTTTCTGCTGGTAACACAGAAATAAGACATAGATGTACACCACTATTTAAACACAGGTGACTCATTTTTGGAAATTTTTTTGAAGATTCTAACTAGAAATTTAGCCTTTGATTTTTAAGTCATGAGTGACTACACCTGCCCTGTTGATCTCCTCCCTGCAGGTCATGCAGATAAAAGAGAGTTCTCTCTTGTACCTCTCTTCAAGCTAAAACAAATAACATTTTCAGTCTCCTCTTGCACAAAAGCCATTCTGCACCCTTGATCTATTTTTATCCTTCTCTGTATATTTTATTCTCTTTTTAGGTATCAAATAGCACATGAAGTCCTTGAGGGAATGATGTGCTGAGGATCTATACATTGCCACAAGTTTAGTTTACTGCACTTTCTGTTTTGGTAGTTCTTAAATTCTGCTTCTTACTTGAGCTGAGTGGCTATTTTCATACAATCACCTATTGCAGCTCTTATTGAAAAAGCTGGGTTTCAAAACATTCCAACTCACTAGGAGTTAGAGCTGCACATGGATGATGAAATCCCAGGCTGGTGACATTGGAGACACAGCCATATTGATCAGGGGGATATGACAGTCTAAAGTGGCAGCTCTCTGAGCTCAGGAACCAACAGAGCATCCCAACCTGACCTGTCACCTCAGCACCTGGATGTGCACACAGTTCTTACAATCTGAAACCACCTCCACCAGCAAGAGACTGGGCAGGACCTCACCCTTTAGGCAGGCAAGAGGCAAACATCAGCCTGGCCATAATGTGTTTATGTATGTATAAATACGTATGTTTATATAGGTACACATATAGGGAGATCTTAATAAAGTCACTTTGAACTTTATTTTTAGGCCAGCTGAAAACCACAGATGAAGGGGCCTGCTTTTTGGCAGGGATCCAGCTGTGCACATTTTCAGCATCTGGAATGCTAATGAGGCCAGCTCTATTTAAATGAGCTCCTTAGCACTGCTTGTGCCAGCTTCCCAAAACAGCAGCCAAAGAGCACTTAGCATAACGTGCTTCATAAAAGATGAAAGGATGGCTCAAATACCTGTTTAAGCCTTGAGTGAATCCCCTTTCTCCAACAAAATTTAGGTTTTTTGACAATGTCAAAGCTATTTCTCGTGTTTGTTTCCCTTGGACCTATTGGAGTCTATCAAAACACATTGGACTGGCTCAAATCAGCTCTGATGCTCCATGTGCAGCTGATTGGACTGAAAAACTGCTCCCTTTAAAGGCTGCCCAGCACACAGCCACCTCTGGGGTTCCTATCCCCACTTCTCCACATCAGCAAGGAGAAATCACTTCCAACCAGAGCAGCAGAAGGAATTTGCCTTGCCTGGGCATGCACCAAGTGCTTGGAAGCTTCATCATCGTCGTACAGTGTAAAGCCTGGGGCCCAGCTTACACAGGTCACCTTCTGCCTTTATAGTTCTGAACAAGTCATGCTATCCCCAAGATATGAAAATCTTCCAGGTACAAATTAATCTACTTCCCTCCTCCATATATCTGATACCTTTGACAACTTTGCTTTGGTTCAGGTTTATGTCAAGACCTGGCATGGTGCAATATTTCTTATTGACAGACAAATGGGGTAAGATTTTCTCATATATGGCAGCCTACGATAGGCCAAGTGCATTTGCTGTAACTGAACTCCAAAAAGGAGGCAGGAAAAGGTTCTCTCTTTTCTACCCAAGGTCAAGGCCATTTTACTAATGCCTTCCCAAACTCCATTTCCAGTCAAGCTGACAGTAATTCATGGAGCTTCATGCCAACACCAAGACAGCCATCAAATATGATAAGTATTAACTTTTTATATGAAATCTGAAAACTAGCTCTGTCTAGACAGGAAAGGATGAGTAATCAAGCTTGCCAATCAATCCAGCTGCATAGGTTTGTAAAGATATTTGCTTTAGTCAGCATTTCACTTCTCACTGGCAAGTTCCACCTTCTGCTGATACTCCTAATATGCTCCAGTTTAATTTTCTAACCCCAGGCTCATGAGGCCTCCAATGAGAGGTATCCCTTTACTGCCAACTGGCCATGCCTTCCAGCTTTGCACAGCTCCTGTTTCTCCTGGCCTAGAGAACAGAGAAAACCTTTTCATACATGGTTAAAATCCAATCTGGTGAGCTACCCTAATACATCTCAGGAGGAGGCATCTCAGTCAAGTCAGCAGCAATCCCATGGGAGTATATTCTGCACATATGAGATCAGCCACTCCACCCAGTGCCATTAATTGCTCTTCTTTTTGGTGTCACCTGATTTTTCAAAATTCAGCAGAAAGCATTAATATTCTCTGGAGGAAAGGGGAACCTCAGCCTTCAAAATCTTTATGAGAATACCCTGAGTTTTTTTAATCATGAGATTTTGATCTTTCCTTTGCTTTCCAATGGAAAAGAAAAGTCAAAGGTTTTCAGAGGCTGTTTAAGTCTTGAGATAATTGGTGACTTTAGGAATTTTAGGAGAGCTTAGGACAAACCACTGCTCTCAAGACACAGTGCAGAAGAGGTTTCAACCTGTGGGGTCCTGTTTGTCATCAGCTGCTTACAGACTTGCCCATCTATTACCGTGAACTTGGGAGGTAACCCCATTTGTGGTCATTCCTGTTGGCTCCCTGCAGACACATCCAGAGGCATTGCTCTGAAAGGAGGAGGTCATGTTTCCAAGACTGCTAAAAGAGTTCCCCAGATGAAAACACAACTTCCAAGAGCTTTGGTTCCCATAAGGGCACTGGCTTGGAGTGAGTGCCAGTTGGAAGAACTGCTCAAAAAGACCATTGGGATTTTTTTTTCCCCATATGTGTATATTGTAGAAGAGTACCGATGTTATGGAAGTGCTTCAGAATTTTTCTTCTATTATTTGTGGAACATGAGCGTTCAGTAACTTCAGATACTGGACAACAGCCCAAATTCCCAAAGTTTCACTACAACAGAGCCTTTGTCTGAGATCTCATCCCAAAATTTATTATTAAGTGCTTGGTGCTGTCACTCAGAGGTGTCAGTCACTCAGCCAGGGCACAGACACAACTCCTGATGGCAGAGGGAACTGTTTACAGCTCCTTCCCCTCTCACCTCCAACCTCCCTCAGGAGAACCCAGAACAGCTACAAGGAAATTCACATTTGCCAACCCACCTGTGGGCGGGCTTCTGCACAACACGTGATATTTCATTTGCCCATGTCAGTGGTGGAAAACTACATGTTTGTGTAGAAAGCAAGCAGCCAATAATCCATATTCTCGGTTTAGTTCATTTTGGATGAGTTCAACTTGTTAGAATAGGGCTTTTGGCTCTGATAAGAAGAGGAAATGGAAAAGCCCAGCTTGGCCTTTATCTGAGAATTGCTTGTCTCAGGTCTGCAGTAGGTTTGAAACTCATGAATTTTTTGGATAGCACAATGGTTGGCTTCTGCAGCCATGGCAGGTTTAGGCTCAGCCTGAGTGGGATTCAAGATGAGAAGAGCTGGTAGAAATGAATGGCCAGATAAAAAGCTTTCTCTGGAGAGTTTCCAATACTGCCACCTATGCAAACTGAACTCTGGCACAAAATCTGGAAAAATAGTTGGCTTTGAATTGTTGTGTTTCCCTTGTACTGTGGGAAGCCTGTAACCATAGCTGGTAGTATTATTATCACCTCTGCTTTAAATATAATACCTAGCTCAGCTTAGTTTTGTCTACAGCGATAAATGCCAGCTCAAAATGTATATTTATACACCAAATTTCATCATAGGATCACAGAATGGTTTGGGTTGAAGGAGCTTTAAAGCCCATCCAGTTCCACCCCCTGCCATGGGCAGGAACACCTTCCACTATATCCCAGGTTGCTCCAAACCCTGTCCAAGCTGGCCTTGGACACTTCCAGGGATCCAGGGGCAGCCACAGATTCTCTGGGCACCCTGTGCCAGTGCAAGGAGAAAGCTGGATATGAAGGACCCTCTGCCATTTGTAACTTTAGGACACAAGCTGTATTAATACAAATGAGAAATTTTCAAGGTAACTTAAAAGGGCTTAAAGGGCTCACTTTGGGAATGGGACATTTGGCTCTCCAAGCTGTTGAACACACCAAGCCTCTTCTTTTCCTATGGAAACGGCAACAGAACAGGCAGTCATATGAATAAGTACATGAATGACTGCTGTCTGCATGACAGCATGGATGAATGTGAAATTTAAAAAATGTTCAAACACAGCATTGGAGAGCAAAGTCACTGTGCTGCCACTGCTGGCCCACCACTGTGGCCTGAAAATGGGCCAGGGAGAGAAGAACATAAAGCCATCCTCCCCTTAACACTGCATATAAATACAGGCAATACTATTAAGACACTAGCATGAGAACTGTGGAAAATTAAAGATGCCCAGAAGAGAGGCACAATTTCCAGCCTTTAAACAGTACATTTCAAAAGTGTATTTAAAGCAGGCATTTCCTACCCACACAGATCTAGCTCTGGAGTTAGATGAGTTTGGGACATGGGAAGTTGGAGACTTTCAGTTCAGGCACATATGTGAGTGTATTTTGAGGCTGTTGAAGAAGTCTGTATTTCAGGTATTAATATAAATCAGATACTATTTATACAAAGAGGTTTGGTTCAAACACCCCCACCCCAAATTTAAATGTGAAGAACTGAAGTCCAGCCTAGACTACCAACTCTTTGCATGGCACTGACAGCATAAAAGGGATCTTTTCTGCAATCTTCCCCAAAATCATGCAGAAAGACTTCATACATCATTAAGCCTCAAAAGGTTCTTGGTTTCAAAACGTGCATGACAGTAATATATTGATAGATTTTTACCAGGAATTTCAATGCCCCACAAAAAGACACCATAGACATCATAAAAGATCATAAAATATTTCCATCACCTTTCCAACAGCAGACTCATAGCCAACATTTTCATCCACACTGGGTTTGCATATGTAGAACAAGACTCACTTGGTAGGTTCTGGTGACCTGTGCAGAATTGTTAACATAGCACTCCTTGGTTAGTGGAGAAAGCAGCCAAAACACACCAGTAAATTATTTGCTAAGATTTTATTGGAAAATACCAAGCCTTGCTGAATAATAAAAGAATACTAATGATTAATAGAAAAAGCGACCACAAATTAATGATTAGACAGGCAATCAAATCAACTACAAAATGGACCTGGTTCTAGATAAATCAAGTTATTTATCCGTGATAGAAAAGACCCAATAGAATAAGTTTCTGGAGGTCAGCAGTTGGACTATTATGATTTCTTTTACACCAGCTGGCTAAAAGGTTATCTATGAGAAAGCACCATTTGGTTTCAGAGTCTAAGTTTCATTTTCTTTTAGACTGAATTAGGTCAGTGGCAGATATCTAAACACCCTAAAGGCTCTCAGGCACGCGACCAAGTTAGGAGCTACTCTAGGCACACTAAGATGCAGACTGACACAGATTAAAAACTTTTAAGCTCTTAGTGAAAGTATGGTCAAAGTTTTAAAGCATCTCAGAGACTTGGAGGATTAAGAGATTTGTATTCCCTTCAATGTATTTTAGTCTCTCTCAGAAGATGCATAAAGAACAGAACACTTAGTTTAGCTCACTCATTTTTGCTTTTCTTCCAAACAGGATTATTTTTGGATTCTCCATCTGAGCTAGCTTAAACTTCAGGGAATATTAGGCACAATTGTAGATAAAACCCCCAAAACTTAGAATAAGTATGGTGTTGCATCCTTCCCTAAATCAGAACAAATGCAAGATAAAAAAATAAGCAATTCCTGGCTAATGAGACCTGGTCACAACCCATCCCTCAGAACATTCCTAGTACATTATAGCAGATACACACAATGACTGAAAATAATATTTGCAAAAACAAAAGGAAAACAAGACTACTTCCATTTCCTGGCTCCTGTTTCACTCTCCAGTAGGAGCTGGTTATTCATCTGAGTTGCTGGTCATCAGGACTCGAGACATTTTACAGCTCTGTAAAAAACTCAACGAGATGTGAAACAGGTCAAAGATTTATCAATTGCTTACAGGGTAACCTTTCATCAGCCTCTCAACCTCACACCTTTTTAATATAAATTTTATATATATATATTTATATATTTATGTTTGGCTTGCAGCAAAATAGGTCATGTTTAGTAAAGAGCATATTCTGACTTTTGCCAAGGCAGTCATTGCACAGATTTCCAACCAAGCTGTAGTTCCCACACCGCTGTTCACCTGGAGCAGGAACTCGGTGAGGGGACAATTGTGCTGCTGGATGTAGATGGTGACCCCTGTATTCACTCCCTGAGGTTCTAGAATGTTCAGCTGGATGGGGGAAGAGAAGCAGCCCCACACTGCTGGCACTTTCCAGGCAGAGCCAGGAGAGGTACAATACCCACACCAAAACTCCGTCAACTCTATTAAAGCCGTTGTTAGATGACATTGAAGGGCAAGACTGACTCCAGCCCTATGCAGAAAAATAACGTGTTGAAACCTCCCAAGGTGCTCTGACATCCTTTTTCAGTATCCCTCGTCTTTCAAGGCTGAGAATCTGGCTGTGCTCTACAGCATCACTCAGGCAGGGAGTGGTGGCATGGGTTCTGCCCTTGGACCCACACAAACAGAGCCACATCACTGCAGCACAGGCAGGAAATGTCTGGAGCCTCCAGGCTGAGATGGGGCATTTCAGCACTGCCACTGCAGACAAGGCGTTCACTGCAGTCAACTACTGAGCCTGTGTATTTAAGGGCTCAGTAAATAACTACTCAGGGGTTGGTTTTTTCAAACATACCAATGGTATTTTCATCAAAAGACCCTTTCTACAGAAATAGACGAAGGAGAAAAAAAATATTTATTCAGAGTGTGTCTCAGGGAAGCGTCACTGGCTGGTGTTTTATGGTAAATGATTACGGTGTTCTGGGACAAACAGACCTGGCAGGTCAGACTTACTCCTGTCCTTGAACTGGGACAGGTGCAAGAGGAATAGCCTGGGCTTTGTCTGCTCAGGCCCTGCTGAAGGAGAAGGGATTTTTCCATCCAGTCTGCTTGAGAATAGCACTTGAATGCCCAGAGTCACTAGAGCACAACATTGTCCCCATCACTGTGACTCTCCCTTTGCCATCTCTTACTGAACCTTCCCAAAGAGGTGTCAGTAGTGATGGGTTCACCCTCACACCCTCCAGAACTTCTGAGCTTCTGGGTCACACAAATATTCAGCACCTCTTTTGAAAGAAAAGCTGCAGACACATCTGTGCCTGGTATTCAGTTACATGTTCTAGGCCCCAACAGAAAGACTTTTAACAACATAGCTCAGAAAAGTTTCCGGGAAAGGAGAATAAAGTTGTTCTAAGGAGTAGGCCGTAATCTTTCTTCTCATCTACAGAAGGTTCTTCCCTAATTACTATACTTATCTTCAGGCAGGAATTTTAGGTGGTCTCTTTTAGGAGCACTTAGGAAATAGCCCTCTAGCTCTGCAGTCAACTGCTTTTAAGTCTGCAGGCAACATCAGATGCTGGGAAACGGCAGGAAAGGATGATTCCAGTTGGACTGACACTCTGACAGCTGCTCCTACAAGGACCTTTCTCACAATTGCTCACACAGCCTGGAACAGTATTACTCTGAAGTGACTCATGTGATGGCATTTAGTCAGTAAGGTTGGGGCATTTTGTACAGGGATACAAGGCCATGCTGTGCCTCTGTTCAAAGCAGAGAGACAGGCCACACCTGCTCCACATCCAGTGAGCAAGCGGAGACTCACTCGCTGCCAGTTGTGCCAAAAGGGGCACTTGAACCAGCCAGCAACTCGCTCTGGTCTCAGGAAGGCACACAGCCAGCCAGCCTGACACTTGCAGCAAGGTCTGGAAGCTGCAGTAAAGCGAGAAATCCTCCACATACATATTTTTGGTTGATCCCAATAGCCGAATTTTGAGCTGTGTGTTAGGATTGGAGACAAGACTCCTGCATTGCAACGCCCTGTATAAAACAGGGGCTCCAAGGAAGTCAGCTAGCTATAGAAATGTGTGTGCTCTGGACCTCAACGTGCTGCTTGTGACCCATCCATCTGGGAGGTTTAACCTCTTGCAGTTCCCTTTGTCACTCCAAAGACACAGGCACTCTCAGTGTGGCTCAGCCCAAGCAGGTCACCTCATTCAGTGACAAGCATCTCATCCTGGAACAAGGCACAGAAGTTCCACTGGGGACTAATAAAGAACACTGATCCAAGGAAAACACAGTAAGATGGGCCTGGCGTCCCAGTTTGGCTCATCTCACTTGACAGAGTGCTTGGTGAGTTACACAATTTCACTATGAAGGATCACAAATGTTTATATCCAACAGATTTCCCAGCACTGGCAGTTAAAGCATTGCAAGACTCCTTTGCTCTACAAGTGTCCAGCAGCAAATAATCATGCAAGCCCCTTCCAGGTGACCTTTTAAGGCAGATTTGGACAAAGATCCCTCCAAAGTGTCCATAATAGATTGTTACCTTACCAAGAAGCATCCTGAAATCACTTACACCAGTAAGAAAAAACTCCACAAGGCAGTGGGCATCAGATTTCAGCCTACTCATTCCATGACGGGATCTATATAATGTATGTACAAGTCTCTCATAGCTGAGCTGAAGTCAGCTACTGCACAGTGAGCACCTGCCCACAAGCCAGGTTTAAATCTAAACTAAATCTAAGTGGGAAACCAACTACTTGATTTGGTCCTGAGATAGGTAAGAAGCTGGGTTATGCACTCAAGAGTTGCAGGGGGAAAAGAGATTTTCAGGTGGCAAACAAGACCAACAGATCCTTATACCCAGATTTGCTGAGGATAGAAGGTCACTACTGACTGTTTCATGTGCTATACAACACAAAGCCTTCACTCCACTTTGCCATGTGGTTCTTGCATTTACAAACTCCCCTGAATTAACTCACAAAATGGGGTTAGGGTTTCCCTGGGAAACAGTGCAAATCTGCTCAGAAAAGCATTTCTGGGAAATGTAGAAATGTAGACAAACACTGGGCCAAAGCCTCTGCTGGCCCAACTCCACTGAAATCAAAGCAGCAGCAGATAATTCAGCCATACATTCTTAGAGCATCACTGCTCAAAAATCTCTCCCAGATGGGAACAAAGAAACAAACAAGAGATATTCTCATTAAGAAGAAATTAGAGAATTTTATTTAATCAGAAATAGAAACATTCAACTCCTACCTCTCACTATATCAAGAGTTTCCCAAATGACCATCAGTTGACACTACAGAACCTCTGAACTTCAGAGGAACCAGGAAAGAGAAACAAACAGAAATGAAAGGGAGGTGCTGTTAAGGGGAAAACAATAAATTGTTTTCCTCAAAGCTAATATTCCTTTTTAGGAGGCCAAATTGATCATTGTTTCACTCAACTTAGCAAACACCAGACCTATAAGAAAGGATTTTAAAAGCAAGTAGAAATTGCTTAATATACCCAAACTGGCATAACTGCAAGAAACAAAACACTTTAAAATTAGTGCTGCCAATTAGAACACCACAATCTTTCAGTCAAAGGGCAACAAATAACCACATCAGTTCTGCTAATCTTTCTGATACCATCAAAAAGGGGGGCTTCAATTCATCTTCCCTGCCCCAGCAGCTCCCCTCCTTCCAGAGAAGGTGGTGTCATTCACAGGAAGGGAAGCAGGACATTCCTGCCACCACCATGGGTGTTTGCAAGAGTTGGTTCATGCCTCAAATGAGTGGTACCACAACTCTGTAGCTGATTTACACTTCTGTACTTAAATTACAATTCACCTCAAGGAGAAAGTGCATAATATTCAACCAGGTAAAATTTCCCCAAGACCTGTAAACTCTTCACATACCTGCCAAGTCCCCTGGAGTAAATGCTCACAGCATCTAGGGGAAACCAACCTGCCCCTTAGCTCATGAAAATGAAGGGATGAGAACAGAAAATATTCCAGCACCTTCTGCCTTCTCTGTCCACACAGGAACAAATTCCCAAACCAGTGCCCACAAAGCATCCAGCACTCTGACAACATTCACATTAAAGGAAGCTAATTCCCTGCCACTGGTACATGCTAAGGCATGCCAGTAGCAACAAGAATTAGGATGCTTTAGCAGCTTTGAAATGGCCAGAAGATATACTGAAGTTGTTAATTTTTTTGTCTGCTGTATCACCAACATCCAGAATATTCTCTCCAGCAGAGCAGTCCAACAGATGTGTTCAAACTGTGCATTGCTCCCATTTAAACAGCATCACCCCTGCACTTTGTGAGATATTTAACAGATCTGAGTGTATCTGAGGCTTGAGGTGTCCCCAAGTATCTTGGATTCAAGCTGCACAATGGCTTCTGGCTGCAGCCATCTGCAGTGCTGCAGCCTCAAGGTTTTGCTGGAAGACCCATGGATTATGACACCTCATTCTTCAAATGAGGATGATCTTTCAAAGGAAAGGGCTCCAGACACAGATGCAACTGGAAACAGAGTGTCATCACAGGGAAGAGATGTAGGCTGAGAATATCCAGCCAAAAGATTTGAGCTCATTTCAACCTAAATTCTGAGTCCTTCAGTGCCTTTCAAAGCTTTTACAATACCAATGGTTTGGTATTAATTGGGTTTTGGTTTTACTTTGTTTTTTCAGTGCCTGAATTCACTTCCAGTTCAAGTATTACAGCTCTAAAAATCGACCTTTGAGATATTACTAAGAGATGTCTCAAAAAAAAAGCTGACCACTCAAAAAAATAAAAAAAAAAAAAAAAAAAAAAAAGAGGTTTCATTAGCTATGGTGGTACCTTAACACTGCAACAGAGGGGGGCATTTGCCTTTCTGTAGTTTCAAACAAGAACCAAGGCAACACTTCCTTCCCCCTCTGTACTTGGTGGGACAGATTTCCCTCTCCTCCCTTTTGGGCACAGAATTGCTGCCACAGAAATTAATCACCAGAGTCTCACAGTGGTTATCAAGTTTATATAAGTGATGATGGAATGTGAATAGTTTCAAACACCTGCTATTCATTGTGTATTATTCTCCACCTCCTGATTTAATGAGCATTTGTGACAGCTCAATCAGCTCTTACTGAGACACTTGCACTGTCCCTCACTTTATCCAACAGCTCTTGTGAGGCAGCAAAGCAGCTGGACATGGAGAAATATCCACTTGTCAGTCCTTGCATTTCTCGAGAGTTATGTGAGGCTTCATTATAAATCTTGGAGGTAATTAGAATTAGAGATTTGATTAATTTGTCAAATATGAGCTACATAAGCAGCTCACACACTCTCTCTTGAAAATTAACCTGAAGTTCTTATTTTTCTCTCAAGAAATATTTGGGAAGGAAAAGTAGGGCAATCTATTCTGCTGGAATTATGAGATTTAAAAAGTTTCATTTGTACCTCAGATGGAAGAAAGAGGTATTAAAATAAACCAAATATTATAAAGGGCTAAAATTTTTACTGCTAAGTATGTTTGTTCTCATCCCAGTTGTGGAAAACAACAACTTGCCTCTTCTAGCAAGAAATGAAATTCCAGCAATAGAAGCCAAAAGAAGTGGATGAATTCAGCTAAGCCCTGACTCCCCTGGAACAAAAGCTGGTTTTGTTCCACATCTGTCTGGATTTCTCAAGGAAGCCTCTGACCCCACAGCACTCCACAGTATATCCAATACCATGCAATAGCTTCCTTTCCCATTTTAAATTGGGAGCACTCATATTTGGACATGGGCTAAGCAAGGTGAGATTAAATTCCTCAATTCAGAGTTAAGCAATCTGATGGCACTATTATGTATTTTTTTCAGATTCAAAATACTGCCTGCATCCTCCACCACATGAGAGAATCACTTTCATCTGCTACAGCATTTTTTACCCCTGAGAAGCAGCCTTCTGTTTAAAATACAGGTAGAACTGAGCACTAAATAAATTGATTCTCTTACTGTTCTCTTGGATAACTGTGCTTTTTTAGAATTTTGTTGGTTTGTTTTGTTGCTACACGAAGTACACCTGCTCTGGAGAGATGTGTCAGGAAGTTTCACCCTGCTGAAGACCTTTATTATGACATTTGAACTGGAGACATCAAGATCTCCCAAGTAAGTTTTACTCCAAATCTATCTTACCTAGCAATCAAATTCTGGAGGTTTTAGCTGTTTGTCTGCTTTTTCTGAAAGAGTAGAATTCAGCTCAAAAACTGAAAAATAAGGAGAGCTAAAATCCCAAGCTCATCTTTAGGCTGGTACTGCAGTCTGTGACATCTGACATTACTAAGAACAGTCAAGCTGAACTCCAGCCTTGCAGCCACATCTTATCACAACTGAAATCAAAAGTATTGAGAGTTGATGCCACTCTGGAAACTTCTCCCCCAAAAAATGATGTGGTTTCAGAGACTCTAGCTCTGTCTTTAAAGTATTTTATTTTTTTTTTTTCTATTGATTGCTTTGTTTGTCACATATGATGCCAGTTCACATCTTGGGCACTCTGCAGTTGGGTTTTGTGGGGGTTTTTTTGATAATTCTTAACCCAAGGGCTTTGCAAGCAGATGGGTAGAAAGAAACATGTTCCTAACAGCCAGATGAGATCATCCTGTGTCATGTGTGATCTCTCACCCTCCCAGATTCAGACAATACCCTATAGACTTTGAATGTATCCATGTGATGCAAGTGTGTATCGCAACAGTTCTCAGAAATGGGGGAATCTGGAACATCTCCTCTTTGCTTGCACTCAAACTGTTGATCTCTTGTTGAAAAAGGACATTGTGAGGAGAGACATGCTGCTCTGCAAGACAAGGGGGTAGGCGACAGCTGGATGGTATCCCTGCAAATCCAAACATTTAGGAACAGCTTAACCCAAAGAAAGTCATGGCTGTCAGTGCATTTTGAGATGCCCAAGGCAGAGCTGCCAGTCTCTGCCATCCTTCCATGGCCTGTTTTATCAACACCTGGAACAATTTGCTGTCAAAGATTAAGCTGCCAGTGCCAGGATGATGTGGGAGGGGTACAACCCAGCACTGCTCCTTTTCCATGGCCCAGAGCTGTTCAGCCCACCCAGGCACTGCCACAGCTTTCTCTGCATGAAGCACAGCTCAGCAGCCACTCTGACAGCATCCACTGAAAAGGAATGCTAATTTCCTCCTTAATTCAGAGTTAAGCATCACACAGGGATTTATTGGTACAGAAGTGCTGTAAATAAAGACTACATGCTCCAAATATGGTATAACTTTTCTACCATGAGTACTACAGAAAAAGGAGTCTTGCCTGTGATATATTGGTTAAATATATATAAACACCACAAATATTAATATAAGAAGTGTAGTGCAGAAGAGGACTCAGAGCCAGCTCAGCTGAGAGTGCAGGAGCACAGGGAAATAACCCAGTGGAAGCCCCAGGGGTGTAGAGCCACCAAGCCATGCCTCTTGAAGTTTGATTATTTAGCTGTTACTTAGGTGGATGCTGCTTTGGACATACCCATAACAGTGACTCCAGAATGGAGCTGACCTTCATATTTCGTAGAAGCCAAGTGTTTTTATGAGCATTTAAAAAATAATAAAGGCAGATGAGCATCCAGCATGAAACATTTGAACTGTCCCCAGCTATGCATGGAAGCATCTTCATGTCTGATTAGCCTGGAAATATAAAAATCTGATCTCCAGCTTCAACTGCAGCTTTTCCTCAGCTTGGACCATTTACAAAAACTCTCCCTTAGTGGGGAACTCCCAGGTATCCTCTGAGCAGGAGGTTACAGGTCACAGCTAAGTTGCTCCACATATGTTGAGTAATATTCAAAACTCACATTTAAAGAGTGATCAGATATCAGCAATTTGATTATTGGATAATTACACAGAGTTTTAGAACAGAGCTTGCTTTTAGGATTTAAGCACCTGATAAAAGAAACAGGGTCTAATATCTAAAGAGAAACAGTTGGAGATTGGAGAAGAAAAACAACAACTTTAGCAATGAGACAAGGATGGCTTTCTACAGAAAATCCAAGTGTTCAAGAGAAACACTGGCTGGCAGAAAGCAAGGAGAAATGTGTGGAACAGATGAAACTACGTGTGGATTGACCAGTCTCCTAAGATCATCCCTACTGGAAATTCACTGCTCATCTGCAAGAACAAGGGATTATTTGACCATAGCTGGAGAGAAATCAAAACCCTCAGGAACATGGTCTAAAAAGCAAGACAGCATCATCCTTGATATTTTTCTGTTTTGCTCCTTACATAACAACAGCAGAAAGACTGGACCCACTGTGTCTTTGTTCTTCTTATGGAATACACAGATTATTCTGTAAGTGTTTGGAGGTGGAGAAATGCCTGTAACAGCTGGAATAATATTGAATGACAAGCTATGGAAGGAACACTCTGATCTATGAAATAAAGACGAGAAACAGCACAAGGTCTCAGACAAGGTCACTCAAAGCCTTGTGAGACACCACAAAAAAGAAGATCTCAGGAGAGATGCCCAGGTGAAGGTGCAGCCCTGGAAGCAGCAGGGTGGCAGGAGCTGGCTGTGTTTGAACAGGCAGGTTTAGGAGAGGCTGCAAGTGCTGTGGGGTTTGCCTTCCATCAGCAACTTTCTCACAGCTGCACAGGAAAATAGGAAAAATCCCAAATTTCACTTAAAATTACTCTAGCCCTTTATGAGGATCATGCTTTTTTCTAACAAAGGCAAGCAGAATTTATGTATTTTTCTTCATACCAAAGCAATAGTACAAGGCTTTACATAAGTGTTTAGATAAATGTTTGTTAGTCTTACAGTCATAAGTGATGACTAAACCCAGATGAGAAGTCTTGGCAGAGAGCAGCAGCCAGGATTGAAGGAATGTTTTACCAAAAAGACAATAATAAGCATTTTAGTTTGCTTTAGTTCAGTGCATAAGGCATTCAGGGATATTCGAAATCTTTATTCAGATCCCTGCTCTACTTTGCTGTGCCCAACACACTGGGCTCATCTGCAGGATTGTCAATTCTGATTTAGATCTTGTTATAAGCTTCTAAAGCAGAACCTTAACTGAGGTGGTTTGGGATAAGCTTTTCAGCAAAATATGTATGTTTGTGGTGAAGATCTGTGTTGGGGAGGCTTTGCTTACCAAAAAATAGTTTATCCCTCAGAAAAGAAAAAGAGGCTCCACATTGATAATATCTAGGAGCTAGAAAATAAATCAGTGTAAAGTGTAAATTATCCAAGAAATCAGATTATCTTCTAGATAATACAAATAGATACCCCCTTTTCTATTTAAATCATTGGTTAAAAGTAGAAAATTATGGATATTTGACACACACAGAATTAACAGTGGCTGAGACCTGCATGGTTATGGATGCTGTGCCATAGTGCAGCGAGTCAGGACACTTATTTTGATTTCTGCTTTTCCAAAGTGTTCTTTCCAGGCAGGAAAGAAATGATTTTCAGAAGTGAAAAGCTTCTGAAAAAAAGAAAAAAAAAGTTCTTCAAATGCTTCATTTTAGTTACAAAACTGCATCCTACCTGATCTGAACAAAAACCAGGTGAATCCAGATTCCTGATTTGGAATGAATATTGTCATAAATCCATCGTGTCCATCACAGCATATTTGGGGGAAGAATTTACTGCTGTTATGCACATTTTTTACAATGATTTTACAGCATTTTATTGAAGATGCCTTTCACACCAAGTTTTCAGGGTTTCATGTTTTTAAGGCATTTGTTTTTTAAAAGTATAGGAATTTCAAAGCAGCAGGTATTTCCACAGAAAACCTCTCAGTGCTGACTGCCAAAATCTAACACTGAAACCCATAAACTCCAGATAAAACTCTGGATACCACAACATTCCCTCCAAGCCTTTACCACTGTCTAGCTGAAAAACCACAGCTTGCAGAAAAACTAAACCCAGTGGAGTGGGTGTCTTATTTTAAGTCTGAAATGCACAGTAAAAAAAAAAAAAAAAAAAAAAAAAAACAAAAACAAAACAAAAAAAAAAAAAAAAAAAAAAAAAAAAAAAAAAAAAACAAAAAACCAACAAAACAAAAAAAAACCAAAAAAAAACCCTTTTACTTTTGTTTATTTATAATGACATTGATCAGACTAGCATTGAGGATATGTATAAAATCCACACTGTCACAGGTAAAATAGCATTCAAAATTCAAATAACAAAACCTGGGATATGGTTTTGAACTTAGACAGTTGATTTAAAGCTGCACAACTCCACCACCACACATTAAATTCTACAAACCAAATTTGTCATTGTCCTAAAGTGCATCCTCTTAATTATGCCCCTGTTCAAAAAGTCTTATTAGTGCTTTGTGAAATGTGTGTATTGCAAATGGAAAAATTAAGAGAAAGAGACATTAAATGTAAGCCCAGATAAAAGGTTTGCTCGTGAATAGTTAAACTGACTATTTAGTTTGCTTTTCTGTTTGTGTGTTTTTCTCTTAGCAACAAGGGGGAAAACAGCCTTTAACCATAAGAAACCATAACTGTAAGAGCAAAAAAACTGACATAGAAAATAGGATACCTGAAACTACCTACAACAAATAACTTACACTGTTTAGGCTATAATTGAAGATATTCCTCTGCTTTTGAAGGAATGCAGATTTGTGTAACTACAAACAAACATTTAGAATTGTATTTTAAAGACATTCTTCCCAAAAAGCTTTACATGTGGAACCCATTCAAATCCTGGGAAAACCCTGAGGACTTTTATTCAGACTATTTCCAACTCAGTGAGATTATTCATTTATTTAAAATTAGTCACCAGTTTATATATTTGCTGAAGTGAGTGTGCATGAAAGATTTCTTACATGCCACTGAAATGCAGACATCTCTGCAGCAAGACAAAGCTGTTAACAAGCTCCACACCACAGAAGAAATAAAGCCATCAGGTTCAAGGAAGGCAGAACACAACAGCCTAAATTAAAACTTCACCAGGACTAGACTTTACATCATTTCCTCAGGCAAAAAGCACAACACAAGCTATTCAGCAATATGTTCACAAGTCAAAACTTTGCCTCTGCATCTCAGATGTGGTTTATCTTAATTCAGCAAACCCCAGAGGAGAGTGCCACTGATTTGAGTGCTATTAGCATCACCTGCATGGGATGAGATATTGCACAGCAAAGCTGGGAGGGGAACATGCTCAAACATTTCCCAACCCAGAGGCTGCAGAATTTCTGAGTAACTACAGGAGGTAAGTTTTACTAAAGTATTAGCATACAGGTGACAGGAAAAAATAACTCTCTGAACCTGTTATCATTCTGTAAATCTCAGGCTGGGAATGACTGCCATGGCCTGTTAGGCAGGCCTCACACAGCCTTAAAGTCTCCCTAACACCTCGCCACAGACTGGTGTGATGTGAAGCTCCAAGGCAGCCCTGGGCTCTGCTTTTCACAAACATATTCCAAACAAATATTTGTTGTCAGTAAACCACCAAGGAGAACATGCACAGCTTTGCACCTTCCAGCATGGCTTAGAAATTAATGAGCCATAAGTTGGCAGCACACCTTCTCCTTCCTTGAGGTTGAAATAACTCAAGTAAACCACGACAGCAAAGTGCAAAACAGGGTTTTAACAAGAGACTTCCCAGAGCATGCAGATCTCCAGCAAATCCCTTTTTCTTAATCTCCATTACTGTATAACCAGCTGCTCTTTGTGAGCTTTCTCTTATCAGGTGGGAGAAATCAAGGGTCAGAAAAAGAGCTGGGCACTGCTTAAGTCTCTCTCAGGGTTTCTTTCCTCCATCACCATGCTAATCTCAGCCTGAACACTGCCCACAGGTAAGAACCAAGCCCCCCTGCAGTTAGGAGAACAAAAAGGCAAAGAAGATTATCATCTTGAAGCAAGATGGGGAAAGCAGGTGGAATTTGCTGCAGTGGCTTGAGGGGTCAGTATGGCTTTAGCAGGACCAGTGATACGATTTAGCTGACAGCAGGGATGGGGTGGTTCCTGCCCTTTTTGTTGTACAAACTTCAACAGGCTCTGGGAACCTTGCAGCATCATCATGACTTGGGCTGCTCTTAAAAACCTTGACTGAGCAACACTTAAGGCTGCAAGCTGTGTGCACCCAGCATTAAGCAGGTTCTCCAGCATTTAGGACATCCCTGCAGGAGCTGTTTGTAGAGCCAGAGGAGACCAGCAGGTGCACCTGTACTGTCCCTGCTCCTGGGTAGCATCTTAACAACAAAGCACCTTTTTTGCAGGATTTGTGGAGCAATACCTTCCTCCCACAGCCTATGGCAGCTTTGTCTAAGCAGTTCTGCACACTGAGCTACACTATCAATCTTGGAGGAGATACATTATCACAAAAATGTGTTTCCTTTTAGCAAACTCAGTGTCTCTTGTCTAACTTCAGAGTGGAAATAGCTGCTTTCATTCTGGATTTTCAGTTTGACTCCAGCCCACAATTAAACTGTGTGTATATTTGAGCTGTATGTGCTTATTGGAAGTGGCAGGCTCTGAAGGACTGGTGTGCCTCCAAGTTTGGGAAATAACCAGTAACCAGTTTGGGATGTTCACTGCATCCTGCCACATCCAGGGGACCTTGGAACCAAGTGTCACCAGCCCCTCTAACCTAAAGCACCCTCACACTGTGTTTGGGCAAGCCCAAAACAATCAGTGGTACCTGTGAAGATCAAGGGGACATCACCACACAGGATCAGCTAATCCAGAATTCTGGAGTTTACATTTCCTGGAGAGTTTTTGCTCAACAAGCTGACTGCATCTTAGGCTTAGATAAAACAACAGCCTGATCCCTGCTGATGTTCTGCTGCCTGTGGTACACACAGAGCAGCTGGTTTTAGTCCTTTTGGAAACCAGATCTACCTTATTCCCTCTAATGCCTCCTGGAAACAATCCCATCAAGGAAGAATGCAAGACAGGGAGGCAAAGAGGTAACAGCATGAGGACAGGGTCTGCAGGCTTCAGCCACAACCTCTTTGGGGTTAATTTGTGACCTAGAGAATAGAGGGAATGGGATGTAAATCCTGGATGCCCTATGGCATCATCACTTGGATGGAAAATGGAAAATGATACAAGGCTGCTTCACGAGTGCTGGGGCTTCCAGCACTCAGGAGAGGGGGGAGGTAGAGTCAACACCTCAGATGCATTTAAATAAAGCCTTATATGTTCTAAATTTTAGAACATATACGTTTAGAACATTTAGTTCTTAAATGTTCTAAATCCTCTGTTTAATTCTAAGCTTTGGTTTACAGGCCCAAAGTAATGAGAATTCCTTGCAATTCAGATTTCGACATCTCCCCCTTCTTTTTGCCCCAAGAACACTCCTTTGATGGCTTTGTCAATCATCTTTCGTATGCACTGGAGCAGGCAAGGCACAGCTATAAGTACAACTACGATGACAAAGCTTTGCCTGCAGCAGGACTGTATGGACACTCATTTCAATGGGAATATAACTAAATTCATCCTTAAGTTAGCTATGGTCTGAGGTTCTCACATGACAAAGCCAAAAGCAGTACAAGAAAAAGTCCTGAGCAGAAAATGTTTTGTTTGGACAGACAGAGCACCAATATAACCCTACTGCTGCTGACTAAACCTTTTCAATACAAAACATAAGCTCCAAGTACGTGCAGGAGCAGGTTTTCAGCATGAAACATGGAACTCAAAAATCAACTGTGCACATGTATAGTAGATATTGGAGAGAGAACTGGCAGGATGAATCAGAGGTGGTTTGGAAAACACTCCCAGGACTTGCTGTTAACAAGGCTGACAACCTTTTGGTTTCTTAAATGATTGCATAGAGAGCTTTGAAGAAACAAAGAACACTGTAAAAACACATCACAGAGCTAAGTAAACACTCCACCCTAATAGGAAGTCTCTCCCCCCGCTTCTGATCAGACATTTTTGTGTGTTTTCAAGGCTGAATTTCAGATCCAATCTCAGAAGTTCCATTCTAATGGCTATTGGACAAATCCCCAGTACCATGCAGTGAGGAACCTTATTCCAAGCAGTGTCGTCACAACAAAAATAAATTCAGTACTCTGGCTTTATGTTGGATTTCCTGAGTGACATATCTTGGTTGTAAGGTACACAGGAAAATTCAAACTCAAGCTAGTTACAAACAACAACATAAAAGCCATTAAAAACTCCCAACTGCAAAGAAAGCTTCAAAAGTCAGCATCAGACTTACACTGATTTGAATCCTGGGGGTTTGTGACAAACTCACACCAACACCATACATGACCAGCTGCTTCTAAAGTCTGGTGCAAAATACATCAGTTTTAGAACAACTAAACCATCCAATCCCTTTGGATTACTCTTTATTTTGTATTAAAAGAAACTTATGCATGATGTGCCTTGTCTTTCTTCCCTGAGATCCTCCTGGAATGCCAGTGAAGATTTTTGCCTTCATACCATTGAACATTTCTTAGTGCTGCTTAAGCCCTTCTGCACATTTCTGCCTGGGATTGTGCCTACCACTTAATTCCACTGCCAGGCTTGCATCAGGTCTCGTGGCTCACTTCATGTCCAAACCCAGAGTTAACTGCTCTAAAGTGAGAGGGGAGGATCTACTAACAAGTACAACAACCAGAGATATTTTTTCCCCCAAAAAAATGTTTAAGAGAAGACACTTTAGTACAATTAAGAGAAGATATTTTGGTACAATTACTACAGGGGCAAGGAGCCACACTCCCATAGCAGTCCTCAGATAACTTCTTACCTCAAACATTAGCCCTGTCCAGAGAGGAGCAGGAACCAAAACATTTGGACATCAAAAGAGTACTGGACTGGAATGTTTTCTCCATTTGTGCATTTGGAATAGGCAAGATTACTTTTGGCTTGTAGAGTATGAGAAAGTTCATTTCCAAAGCTCTTCCAAGAGAGAATAGGAGCAAAAAGCACCTTCATGCAACAAATATTTGTTTCCAGAACATTACAGCAATTGTTGGTAGAGGCTGTGAAAAACTGGATGAGCATTAGTTCTAAAAGCAAATCAAAATCCCAATTTTCTGAAAAGGTCCATCCTCAATAATTACTGATTATTGCAATTGTTTTTTGTTCACTTGTTTTTCAGTTATTGTATGCTCTCAGTACACATGCTTGAAAGTACAACCCTGAAGGCTTCAAAGATTGAAAAATTAGGAAGTGACTTTCCACTGGTTTAGCCAGTGGACCAGTATGAGCTGTCTGAACATTACCATAACAAACCGCCATTACACCACTTAAAAATAATATTTGTCTACTGAAGTTGTCTGTTATAAAGTCATCAACTTTGAGCAGTTTAAAAAAGGCACTAAATTATAGGGTGGAAGTGCTTAAACAGAGTTTTTTTTGCAGAGACTTTGCAGAACAGTTTTGCTCTTTTATCAGGAGCTGGCAGACAAGGATTTCACATGTTTTTAAGATCTTGGCATGGAGGGGATTGTGGCTGATGTGACCATTTATGGCCTGATCCAAACACTACCAAACTTTGCCATTTACTGACGTTCAGTACACTCAGACATTTAACTCTAATCTTGCAAGAGTAGTCCCATCAGCCCTGGTCCCAGTGGGATTGGTTTGTTTTGGTGACCTAAACACTCAGAGCCAGCCAAGTGCCATTAGTCTGGATGTGGGGAAACATCTTATTGCAGGACTGGCATCAGCACCTACTCCACCCTCCTCACAGCACCCAGAGCCAGGGCAAAATGAGGTAGAAAATGCTGTTTCTAGGCAAGTATCACTAGGAATGCACCCAGACCTTACTTTCTCAGCCCAAACCTGAAGTTTTATGGCTGATTGGATGGACACTGACTTATAAAGCAAGATTTCTTAAGCCTGTTCCTGGGCCACCACATACCTTGTGATCTAGGACAAATTATCTTTGCTCCTTCTGCCTCAGAAGATTTCTTATCTATTTCAATCTCCTTTGTAGAAGCCAAGGACACAGAAAGAAGGATACAGCTCCTGGTTTATTCATATGACCCAGAGGTACAGGATTCCTTCCATGTTGTGACTAACATCAGTGAGATGTATCAGTATCTCCCCCCTGTTATATCTGCAAAGCCCAACATCATCAAGAAAGCTTTAAGTGATAAACTTCACTCCTCTCAGCATGTGCCATTCCCTGTGCATCACAGAGCTCTCACATTAACTTGCCCAAAGAGGAAGAAGCCTTGCAGTGAAGAGAAGCAGAGACCAGAGCAGACAGCTGGCCAAGGAGACAGACACATAGTACAGAATATTTTAAGTCAGGGAATTAACTCCTCAGTGCTGACTGCAGTATTTTGAGGGCAGCAGGAGGCTGGTTTGCAAGGCCAGGCTCTCACCTCTCCTGCCATGCTCCAGTGATGTGTCAGCAGGCTGATTTTTAGTCAACACAGCTGAAATGTTTCTTCTTTGCTGTCCCCACTCACGACGCTCTGGAGCAGAGTCACAGTCAGCTGCTCTGGGATGAGGCAACAGCCAGCTCATCCTACAGCTGGAGAAGGGAGCAGTCACAGCTTCCCCTGTGGCATTCCCAACAGGCCTCATGTTTGAGAGCACAGCTCCTGGGACAACAGGCCAGGGACACAAATGGCACATGAGGAGAGGGAGCTGTGCTCAGTAATCACAGACAGCAACAGCTGTTCAGCCTGGAGGTTTCTTTTCAAGTGCCCTCCCTTTCTGCTCACCTTTGTGGCATCCCTCACAGCTCCCACACAGGCAGACTTGGCTAAAAGACCCCCATGGGACCTCCTCCCCCCATAACCCTACCGGAGCAGCAACTTAAATCTATTCCTTCTATAGATGTGTTCTTCACAGTCTTCACCCAACACTTAAATACACCCCCAGCTTCAGACAGGAGCTCAGCTGCAAGGCTGATTCCTGACCGTAGCATTGACACTTGGAATTGGCACACAGCCATTGATCCCAGGAATTAATTCCTGGAAGTCACATTCTTGGAAGCAGATGTTTAACACAGGGTTTGGCATTTCCCCTACCCCTGCCATTCAATGGTTCCTTCTGTATGTTGAGCATGGTCATAACTCCCAATTGCGGATTTCAATTTTACTGGAAACCTCCAAGTTAGTTTTCATCCCAAATTAGAGAAGTTTTCTGTTTCAACAATTAAATTACCATCTCAGGAAAATGTCTGCTGGAGTAAAAAAAAAAAGAAAAATCATTCTATTTCAATAAAATTGGGGAGGTTTGTTCAAACAATGGTGTTTTGAAGCTTGATAATACTGTAACTCAACATATTCCCAGTGAAAGCATTATTGTGAAAGGAAATCCTTAATCTTTGTTTGCTCACATGACAGAGCTACACTGATGCCAGCATTTAACCATCAAAGTTTTGGATTTGTTGAAATAAATTTGTTTTGTGTGGAAGCTTTCTGTCAGAAGGCTTCCATCCACATGTGCTCTCCAGAGCTGTCAGCACAAGGCTCTGTGGGGCAGTGGGCTCTGGGAAGAGGAGTCAGGAGGTTGCAGACAGGACCCTCAAAGATCAGCACCCCCCCACTGCTGAGAGACCATTGTCTGTGTGTCAATAAACGTTCAGAAGCACAAGCTTTATATTCCTTACACTGACCCCAGCTTCCCACTTATTACTTCAGCTCAATTTTTGCATGGTTTCCCCACCTCAGTGATTTTTTGATCAATAAACCAAGAAGAAAAAAATAACTCCAAGCTGTAAATACATCGTTTATAAAGCTTCTCATCTCATTTTCTCCTAGCCATGCCTCAGGGTGGTAATTATCCAGGCAATGTCTCTGTTGAAGACACCAATTTGCTGCCCTGCAGGTTTCAGCCAGGTACGAAGAATGCTCTCTGTATCCATAAATCATATTTCTATCCAGGCTTTTGAGAGAGATACATAACATTTAATAAAGGTTGCCTTTTTGTAACTGAGGAGTAGAACCTTAAAATATTTATGTTCAAATAAGTGATGGCAGACACTGCTCTTCTACTCTTGTATTTATCATTAAATGCTTTGAATAGGTAGATCTCGGACATATGCAAAGGAATTAACTGCACTGATAACTTTCCAATGAGTAGAAATTGTGTTTGTTCAAAAGTAGCCTGGGTATTCCAGTTACAGAATCAGCAAATAAGCCAGAAAAAAAATGTCAAAGCAAAAAACTAAAGGGGTGGCCAAGAAAGAAGAAATAAACAGATTTAAGAGCAGTAATATTAAGATTGGGATAATTCAAACAGTGGAAGGACAATGAGGACTATTGGGTCAGAGTCTGCAGCCTTTCTGCCTCTGCTGTGGGTGTGGTGCAAGGACAATGCATTTCAGCCACAGTCTGCAAAATGAGAAATATTCTGCCTGGGTGTAAAGGCAGAGGCAGCTGTAGGGAGCAGGGATAATGTGTGGATGACCATGGCCCAATCTCCCAGTTATCTTCTGACAGGGAGATTTTAGTTTGCCATCACTGCAGAAATAGCACAACCTCCAACTCTGTTGTTCCAGCCAGCTACTGCCTGCACTCACAATACTCCAAACTGACTCTCAACACAGACTGGGCTCTCAGGTAGTTAAAAAAGAAAAAAGAATATTACTGAATTCTATCAAGCTTGTAACCTCCCCGAGGTTCTGAACACCCCAAGGTGAGCTGAACACTGCTTTCAAAAGCTTGATGCTGATAACCCACCCCACCATCTGGCAGCAGGTCAAAGAATTCATTTCACCATGGGGGAGAGCTGCAGGGTGAAGCCCAAAGACACTGATGGCTGCAGCTGAGTGCAGCACAATCATTTGGAATTGCCTGGGCTGGAATAAAAGTACCAGCAGAGCATTTCAGCTTTAAATGGGTGAAACTCAACATGACAAGGGTTCACACTTCTCTTCCTGCTGAGCCCTTAACAACCAGCCTACAGCCAGAGCTGTAGAAGCCAGGAGCAAGGCAGGGTGAGGCCATAAATCTCCAGGAGGGATCCTAGAACTTCTCAATACACAGGAGGTATTAGAATTGGTGATTTAGTTTATTTCTTGCCCAAAATCTATCAGTCCTGGGATAAATTTCCCACCAGCCTGTATGACCATGACCACAGGCAAATACAACACCAGCAAACAGTCATGAACTTGGACAAGACACTGCAGCACAGCTCCTTGTTCACAGACAACCCAGACAGGAATTACACAGCTCATCTCTAAGAAATTATTTACAAATGCTGCCCATCATCTATTTAATTTTACCAGATACAGTTCCCCAAACAGGCAGTGAAGAACAGGAATGAGAAGAAATAGTGGTTTGCATTGGGACTTGACTCTGCCTGTTCCCCAGGGACCAAAAGCATAAAAGGTAGTTGGGTCTGTGAGTGGAAGACAGAAGAAATAGAAGGATTCCTGTAACCCTTAGCTACTCCAGCTGCTCTCTGTGCCACCCTCCAGAAACAAGCCAGTCTTTGTCTCAGCCTGGACTTCTGTGCTTTGCTCAAAAAGGGAAGTATCACTCTGTCTAGACCTCATTACAAAAGCACTTTCAGTGGTTTCTGTAGAAATATTAACACTTCTCCATATAAGAAAACAAGACTTTCACCATTTGCCTACGAGAACAAAGGACTGAGTTTAATAAAAAAAAAAAAAAAAACTAGAATTGGGATAATTGACAAAATATTGTAAGCTCCTATTTATACGCCACATTTCTTATTTCATTGTCATAAAGGCCACAAACTGAAGAATTTTTTTTCATGACAAAGCAATAAACTTCATTTTTCTTCTGTTTAATAACAGGAAGTCTTCAAGCACTGTGTGAAATGTGCAGAGTTAATGTCTCAAAAACAACTCCATTACCTTGGCCAGGGAAAAAGCAAGAAACTCCCCCCAGTATTTGTAAACCTCTTTCTCAAGAACTTCATGGGCAGTGTTTCTGGTGAATCAGTATCTCCATGGTCAATCATTGACCATCCATTTGCTCATTTCCTACACAGGAGGACATGCTGTCTTCAGGCTTCTGTACCATGAATGGTCTCAGCTTTTCCACATGAAAACATGGAGAGATGCTTCTGAATACCTGCATTTATACAGGTTTTTTTTTTTTTTTTTACTCTTTTGCACATCAGCACCAAGAATAGTTGTCTTACGTGCAGAACTCATGAAACTACACTGAAAAAAATCCCATAAAGACTACCCAAAACTTGATGAAAGGCATTACTTGCTAAAAACTTCGAGGCTGCTCTCTTTGCTCAGTCACAGAGCCGATATTAAACATAAGTTTATGCATAGGAAGGCACTAAATGAGAGCACAGGGAAAAAAACACCTTTAATTCACTTTCATAACTGGTCTTCACAGGGGCTTTTAGTCAGGCTCACACTTCAGAGGTGCTCAAAGCAAGCAGGCCAAAAGGAGTCCAAGGGTTGATTCGAGTCACACTGGTTAGCACCAGCAGAAAACACAGGCAGCACTAAATGCAGCAAGAGATTCAATATTCTCTATTTAAAACATCCTCCTGGGCATAAAGGAGAATGAAATAGTCAGCTCAGCTCTCTGCAATACTTTTGAGTTTTTAGGGAGAGGGTGCACAACCAGAACGAAGCAAAGTAGTCAGCATCTAAAAACCCCTTTCAAACACAGCAGATTCCGCAACACAAGTTGTTCTCCAGAAAAAGTTCAACATAGGAAATTTTTACACTTTTGAGCCTGGAGGAAGCTTCATGGGAGTTAGATAAAGCAATAGAAAACCAGAGAAAAGGGACACCATAGCCTATTCCAGGAATACCTTTTCCAAACCAGGACCCACAAAGAATTTTTCACCAACAAGGACAGCACCTAGAGGAGGATCTCCCTTATAAAACAGCAGCTGCAGAGCTTCTCCTCCATGTAAAGGTTGTGAACAGCAGCCACGTGGTGCTTACCTTGGAATCCACCTGGCGTCCTCCCCTCCTCCCGTCCGGTTGCCACCCCAGTAATGAGCTTGCTAATGAGCTCGCTAATGAGCTAACTAGCGTCAGTTGACAGGAGCTGAGGTTAATTTATTTCTCCCTTCCTTTTCAAACAACTGAAAAGGCCCAGTAAATCCCAAACTTAACTTGGTTCGAATTTTTTTCACTACACGCTAATATTTTGTATTTCAGAAGCAAAGATTCAGCGCCTCTTGCACTGCTCTCCCTTTGGCTCTGCTGTCTATGCCCCCTGTCATGCACAGGGGTTTGTCCACATAAGCCATGCCATAAAGGCTTGAGAAAGATCAACATTTTCCATCAAAATTCGGCTTTGACCAGGTATTTCCAACCAGTTTTCCTTTACCCCAGATATATTAGAAGCAGCAGGAAGGGGCTCTCTGTTTCAAATCACACTCCTCACCCAATTTATTTTTCATCCTATTTATCCATTTATTTCTAATCACACCTTTTAGAACCATGAGTGTTCCTCTTATTAATATTACAACCCATTTGATTTTAATTATCACTCATTTACAGGAAGGGCGTGGTGAAATGAAATTGTAATTTGTGAACTGACAACTCTCATTTGCAAAAGAAAACAGCTGTACAGCCAGATTTTTCACCATCCCCCCACCAAGAAAAGCTGGGAAAGAGAAATCCAGCAAGGAAAAAGTATGACAAAGAGCTTTATTCGTTCTCCTGGACACTATTATCACCCTTTAAGCAGCATATCCAGCTCCCAGAGGGATGAACAGCAAAACTCTCCCTGTTTCAGTGGCACCAAGGTTGATTGCGTGGCTGGAAGGGAACCACAGATGATATTTCCAGGTTACTGCTCCAGGAGCATCCCACATCATCTGCTATGCAGATGTGTCCAGATGTGGGGGTGGCAGCCTCCTGCTCTGAGGCAGGCACATTTTAGAAAAAGGCAGCTCCCAGGCAGGGCAGGGTATGGCAGCAGACCCTCTGAGCTTGGGAATTCCAAGGACCACCCTCACCTCCATCAGCAGCTTTTTCATGAACCTTTTACTTGTAGATCATATGTAAATTTTCTAGAATGTAAATTTTCTAGGGTCAATAGATCATGGAAGATATAGAAAGGGATTTTTCTTGTTAATCTGCAGACAAAAATACCAAAATGTGCTCTAGGAAGGGCCAAAGGAAGGCTGCACAGGGGCCCATCCCGTGGCTGCACAGACAAAAGGGCTTTGAGAGGAAAATGTATCTGCAGAGCTGCAGGAATGATTGCTTCCAGAAGAACATAGGAAATCCTCACCAGAGGGAGGTCTGAGGCCACTGACTCATCTGGTGCAAGGCAAAATTACTACTTCACAGTCATAAACCATTTAGGTTGGGAAAGACCTTGAAGATCGTCACGTCCAACCACTAACCCAGCAGCACTTCACATCACTGAAATTATGCTGATTTGCAGAAGCATAATTTCAGTCTGTGTCTAATGAAGTTGCACAGACAAGTTTTCTCAGCCAGCATTTTCCCTCACAGTCTCCAAGAACTTGTGTGTCCCCCTCAGATTGGTTGGTGGGTTTATTATTTTAGTAACATTCCCCACCACCCCATGGAGGAAAGTTGAAAGTTATCCTGGAAATATGCATTTATTCTCAGTTAGAATCAAAACATCAGAGGCTCTGCATCAGACAAAGAGACACTCTGGAACCAAATTTGTCACATTTCTCACAGACAGTCCTTGCCAGTAATGCTATCAAAAAATGTTACCATTTCTTGCTATTTTAGTGGTTCTTTCAACATCTGGTTATTTTCCTAAACACCCCAACTTCTGCATAACATGGTAAAAGAGTGGTCCTGTTGTTAAATTCATGTCTCTTTTTTTAAGATACATAATAAAGCCAGAATCTAATCTAACATCTTTAAAGATATCACCCGGTAGGGAGGAAGAACAGGATTTTCTGAGCCAGCAATGACAGTAGGAGCATCAGGCTCAGAGGAGCATCAGGCTCAGGCTGATATGGATCGGAGGGGATTTCTGGAAGTCACCTGGTGCAACCTGCCTCCCTTCTGAGGAGGGACAGCTTTGCTCAGATCCTTAGAGGCCTTTTCTAGGCAGGGTTTAATGTCTCAAAAGCCACTTCAGCTATTGCAGGAAGCACAGAGACACCTCAAAGTAAATGCAGGGAAGCAGGAGAAAAAGTCCATTAATGGGAAGTATAGGAAAATGGATGGAATTGTATCGAAAAAACATTTTTTTTTTCTATCAATCCTACCCAGAATAATGACCATGAAGTTGTTTTCTGAGAGTTCATAGAGTTCCTGTGGCATGTCAGCTCTGGATCTCCATACCATTATAATCCAGGATTCTCCAAAGACCTCTTCTGTGCCGTCAACACCTTTAATTTTACCATTCATCTCAATTTATTTGGCATTTTTCTTAACAGCTCAGCTTCTAAAGACAGAGCGCTAGAACAATGTTGACTTTCATGGTGAAAAACCCCTGCTAGATTGTGGAGGAAAGCAGAACAGAGAACCTTACAGATTCCAAGGCCACAAGTCAAAAGCACCCCCAATTAATTTTATTAGTTCAACACGCAGTGAAAGCTGGTTTGCTACTGAGCCACGTCGGATATGGGGATTCTCAATCATTTCCCCATTAGTGGAGCTTTCATAACATCTCTCCTGGGCACATTCAGACTTACTCACACCTGAGCTCACACTTCAATCTTTCCTTTCAGTCACAAGATCTCTCTCTCTCTCTTTCCTACTCAACAATTTATTGCTGACTCTTACAGTGACAAAATTATCCTTGACATTTCTGCCCTTCTGGTGCAATGGCTTGGCTTTAGTCAGTGGGTTCAGAAGTTGAGGGGAGAGGAGGATGATCACCTAAGGAAACAAAGTGTGGGCGACACAGCTAAAAAGATCTCATCATCTGTAATCCAACCTCATCTTTTCTAGGGATGTGACTCCCTCTTGAAATGACCGCTTGACTCAAAGCAAGGCTGAGGCTGAGAGCGGAATTTATCACAAGGAGGCTCAAATGGGAAATTAGAGTGTTATTTTTTAGCATTATTGTATGGGTGCATAGACAGATAATATAATGTTTTATCTTAGGAAGTGGGAGGCATAGGAAACATCTGGTGAGAGCATGACCACTTATTTAATATATTATAAAGGCAGATCACCCCGTGTATTATTGAATTAAAAAATAAATATTGCAAAGCTTTATATCCTGGTTTCCTGTTGCTCAAGAGATATTTGTGATGAGGTTTCCAAGGAAGCAGTGTTTCACAAGCAGCTATATAATTCTAGCTGCTGTGTCATGTTATAGAACAAGACTTTCTTCAGAGTGTTGGACTCATCACCCATTTGTCGCAACAAAATTTCCTACAAATCTTTTTCCTTTTTTTTTCTCTCTGCTACCAATTCTACCCTTCATGTCTGAAGGGTAGAATCCTTACATTGTTGTTCTACCAAGAATGAGAAACCCTGTCTTTTCTATGATTGCTTCACTCTTTTTCTAATAAACACCTACTGCTATTAATCACTAGCTACCTAATTAAGCACTCTGCTTAATGTCCTGTGGTTGGAAAGCAAAATGTTATTGCCTGGGTTTTTTTTCCCTTTCACTGTGGAAAGTGTTTAGCTTTTGTCCTATCCTGACCCTGCTTTTTACAATTATTTTTGCCATATAAAAGTTAATTCCCAAATCCTTGTTCTCAGAAACTTCTAAGGGTCCCAAAGCCATGAACAGAACAGTGTCTTGCTGCAGGAAATGGGGTAAATCTTCTCCATTTTCAGACATATTGACTAGTTTTATACTTCTATCAATTCATCCAGCATTTAATCCAATTAAGAGTCACTCCCTGGAGTTTTAAGATGTCCAGTGTACTCATCTCATCCTATCTCTCTGATCTTATGTTGTCTTGGTCCACCAGAGACTTACTGTATTACTTTCACTTGTAAGTCTGCTCTGCCTAATTCACCCCAGTGGAGGATTGTTATTTCATTTGTTTGGGTCTATCTTTTCAGGATCTTTCCTCTTGTTGCTGAATCACTTCCTCCACAACAAACTCTTTTTTTAAAATCAGGCTATGTAAAACTGATGGCAAAGCATTTTACAACATGCTCTTAGAAAGACCCACAGGGAGAAAACAGTTGTATGAGAGCATTTCTGAGTGCAAGTTGCTTGTCAACAAGGACTCCACTTAAAAACCATGCTAATGAAACCACCCAGCTTCACAGAGATAGCTTTGGAGGCATTAAGTAGACCTTTGGTGGTCAAGATCAGCTGAATGTATTCCAGCCCCAGAATACTGAGTAGGCTGTGTAAATGGCCTCTGAACTGCTAAATTACATGGCATTGTTTTTACTGAATGATTAAAACACTCCAACACCCACAAAGAACTTCCAAAACAGCTGAACAAATGCTTTCAGAGGGTGTCACGCTTTTTCCTTTCCATTTTTCAGACATGCTCTTTTCCAGTTTTGTAACTGTTGTAAATAAAAGTGGTTGGACAGATGTTTGGAGAAAGCAAAGAAAAGGGGTCACAAAGCCAATTAAAGCAAGTTCAGAGCTGAAGATACGACTCCCAGTTTCCCTTCAAAAATAAATAGATTCATGTGTCTTTATTTCAGTGAACACAACCCAAGCTCATTTTACAATGTCTTCTGAGCAGAATGAAGAGCAACGAGGAATCACCCAGAGAAGGAAAAGCACAGAGGAAAGAATAATAGTGGAGTAGAAAGGCCAGAAATCCTTCTAAAAACAAAGCACATCATTAAAGGAGAAAAAAGCTCCATTAAACATCATATCTGAGACAGCAATGTTTTTTTATATCTTATGCTAGCGCCATGAGGCCTAAAATGATGATCAAGAATTCTAAAGCATGATGTTTTGTAAAACAAACTACAAGACACTCCTTGCCTTGAAGTATTTACTGCTTCAGCATGGAAGGCAAGAGGCAGAGGAAAAGAAAATCCAGGCCCCGAAGAGTTGTAGGAGAGGGAATGGGAACAGCACACTTATTCCCCTGACACCAGTTAAATGTTCAGTGCAACAACTCCCTAGTCTGTTATTTTCCTTCAGGAAGAATAGATCTCTACCACTTAAGAAGTGTTTTTTATTTAAAACTATTTCTACTTCAAAGCCTGAAGTGCTGTTTTGTAAACCCATCAGGCTGGTCTCTCACCAGTGACATTTTCATATTAATAAGGAAGATAAGAAAGGCAGCAGGAAGGAATTGACGAGAGGCTACCCCAGGACACAGGAGTGGCCCAAGAAAGCTGCACTCCTGTGGTCACAGAGACCAAAGTTTTCCAAAATCAGTAGGTGCACAGACTGGATTGCCAGCTGGGCTGTCCTGAGGTGGGAATCAGTGTCATGGTGACATGACCTTGGTCATGCCACAACACAGACACGGTTCTCAGCTGTCTTTCATCACCATTTACAAGCAGCCATCAGGGCAGGGTATTCCATACTGGTGTGTTCCTGGAAACACTTGGCATTCCTGCAGCACTGAAAACAGCTACAGAGGAGAGCGAGGACATTTTGGATAAAAACCTTCTGGTCTTCATCAACTCCAACTGGTGCCCACCAAGACAAAGCTGAAAGTGAACTGGCACCAGCTGAACCTCTTGACACTGAATAGCAGACTTTGAAGAAATAGAAGTGAAGGGAATTTTGGTATCCACATGGCAAGCATGAAAATAACCTCTCTTTGTACCTATATGCAGCAACTGCCCCGCTCTAACAACTAGGACCAACACTGAGTTGTGTCAACATATGACTCAGAAGAGGAGGAGGAGGAGGAGAAATGGAAAAACAGGCCAAAGGAAGGCAAGGCTGCTGGAAGAAAAGCAAACAAAAAGCAGCAGAGAAAGCAGCTGTGTTCTGAAGTGAGCGTGTGCGACTCGGAAATCGGTTAAATTATGGGGAAATTCACCTTTCATACTTCCTAATGCTCCCAACAAGCCTGCCTCACATTCTCAGAGGGGGCAGGGGAATGAAAAACATACTTGGGGATAATTAAGCAAACACGGGATGATTACGAAGGCAGAGCTGCTCTCCCTTCGATCCAAACCACCATTCCCAGCACCCCAGCTCAGAGCACATTCCATCCTTATTTTTCAAATCAGCTCACTCCTGAAATGCCAGCTCCTTCCCTAAGCAGGGAACACAGCAGGTTGTGCAAGCAGAGAAGTCCAACCATACAGGAAATCCATCAGGAACTGATAAACCCCATACAGGTACGGGATTTCAAGGGAAGCAGGCCCATTCCTACATGTTACACTTCTATTTAATAGAGCAGGATAAAAAATGCCAGAGATCTCACCTTTCCACCATTTGAAAGATCCTGAAAAAATAGAGACAGATGCTTTTTTACAGTGGCCTCCTCGAGACTGTAACACAGAAGCAGCATTTAACAGATTCAGGGACATACCTGTGCAGAAAGTTAGCCCTAAGTCACTGGAATTTCTTACGTGTCACCGAGGCTCAGTACAGACCTGTGTTTGAGGTAATAAACCAGCAATCTGACTTTCCAATCAGAGCAGACTCACATCCAAGGCATTTCAAAAGCCCTGCAATTTCAGCATTTATTTTCATTCCAAATCAAATGGGAATATTGCTTTTCAAGATTCTGATCAAAACAGAAGCAATCTGACTTGCATGCCAGGTTTTAAAAGAAAATTTTCTCTAAAATGTTTATATTAGCATAAATGTTAAAAATCAGATTTTCTGCCTTTTTAGGGGTATTTGATATTATTAAAATGCTGGATCTGATTGTTTGGGAATTTTCTGGACATTTTGCTTACATTTCCAAAGTTCTGACTTTGAGGATACAGTACCTTCCAATAGCAAAATATTTCATAATGGCACTTGAGTCCCACAGATTCTCATCCAGGAGTGCACTCAATACCTTGGGTCATGAAAGAATTAGAAGTAATAGCTATGAAGTTAAGCAAAAAGAAATAATACAGATTCCTAAGAGACACACAGGGCATTGCCCAGCACTTTTGATGTCACCTAATGACAAAGGCATAGGGTGAAATCCACTAAGGAGGTAGGAAAAGTCATTTTAGGGGGATCTTCCTGCTTCTCTCAGGAGGCACCACTCTACATCAGCTGTATCTCATCATTAAAAACCCCATCCCATTTGCCACAATCGTAGGAGTGAAAGCCCACAGCCCTGGCTTAGTTTCAAATGGGATTTTGCCTGCTTGCAATTTCACTTGTGGTTTCAACCAGAAAAAGCTGCTGTTCCCCTCTTGTTCCTGTAAATGCTGCTCTACAGGGATGGATATGGTGGATATGCTGCTTCATTCCTCCTGATCCTGCTTTCTCCTGAGTGATTATTTCCCTTGAATAAGTGTTTCCACTAAATAATTATTCTAGTGAATAATCATCCTCGTGAATAAATAAAGCACTTCAGGACCTTACAGGGTGGAGCTGTGGAACACTTCTCCCATCCCAACTGTGGAACAGCTGGAAGAGCTGTACCCTTGGCCTCCCTGCTGACCATTTCAGGCCTCTTTCAGATTTGCCTATGATAAGAACAAAGTTCTGTAAGAGACATCTCATGAATAGCGAGGTCCTTGGTGCAAGCCTTTCTGAGGATTTCCACCCACTCTGTTTCAGGGAGAGTGGCTCCTCTGGAATCAATTAAATGACTCCCAACTGCACCAGCTAAAGATCTGGTCAGGTTATTCTCACTCCTGCCTCTTGCCCCAGCTCTGCAGCAGAGGAGTTCATGCCTCCACAAACACTCTTGATCATTCTCTCCATGAAATCTGTCTCTGGCTGGTTTGCCCTGCTTTGTCTACACAACATGCTGGCTGCTGTAACATCAAGGTATTTGCATTACCAGGAAAGTCTTGGGTGTGAAAGGAAATTTTAATTTCCTCCTTCGCTGAGCACTTTACAATATGTGTTTTAATAAAACAGAGAGAGTCAAATTATTGCTTGTAAATGCCAATGCGCAAGAGAGTTAATTAGGGCAGCAGCAATCTGGCTGTGGAGCCTCTCTTGAGGGGTTCATGTGATCAGGACAGCCAGAGCACAGATTCCCTGAATAAATGTCTCCTAAAATTGCAAGCTTATGCATTTAATCTTGATGCAAAAAAACACTGCTTTTGAAATCAGACTCATGATACACCAAGGGCCAAGTTTATCTCTGTTCCTATAGTATCATCCATCAGCCCTGAAGGAAATGGTGATCCTGATATGAGGGAGGTGTGTCTGCCAATGTGTCTGTAACCTGGAGGAGATTACAAAATATTTTTTTATAGCTTCCAGTGAGAATAAATCTTGAGAGGTATTAGGCAAAATGGCATAATAGTCCTGCTAATCTCCTCTTCCAGAGATTGGGTTTAGGCCAGTACATAATGATTTATTCAAAATAGCCCCCAAAAATGTAGAGGACAATTGTCTGCTATGAGCTTAGATCCAATAAATACCCTGAGTGTTTAATTGTGCATCGTTTCACATGCTGTAATCCCTCCACCAACATCTCAGTGCAGCTC